>NC_059275.1:12794533-12797033 GCF_017591435.1 Portunus trituberculatus
ACAGTGGATGAGGTGTTGTTGATAATACTAGGTCAGGCAGAGTATTCTAGAGTTTACCAGGGTGAAAGTGTGTGGGCACTGGTTAAGTCTTGCATTAGTGAGGTGGACAGGATGAGAATGAGATTAATATGAGAGTACTTAGCAGATTTTGACCCTGTTCGTGGACCGGTACCTCAGTGAGCTTTTTTTTTATTTATTTATTTATTTTTGTTGCCCTTGGCTGGTTCCCCTCCCACATAGAAAAGAAAGAAAACATTGAAGAAGACAAGTTAGGCAGAAGATCCCAGAGTTTGCCAGTGAAAGGGGTGAAAGAGGTAAAGGTTAATATTGCATCAGTGAAGTGGATAGAATGAAGAATGAAATGGAGATGAAAGCCTCAGAAGATTTTAGAACACAAAGCCAGGCAGAAATTCCGATAGATTAGCATTGAAAGGAGTGACAGTGAAGATACAGGTTAAGTCTTGTATCAGTGACGTGGACAAGAGAGAAGAGATCAAAGTGACTCTTTATGTTGTAGAATTGCAAGGACAAACCCAGATAGAGAATTCCTTAGTTTACCGCTGAAAGGAGGGAAAGAGTTAAAATTCTAGTCAAATCTCGCATTAGTAAGGTTGACATAATAGGTGGTAAAATGAATAAAACCCAAAGTAAACATAACATTCCAAAATTTACCCGTGAAAGGAATGAAACAGTGAAGATTCTAATTGTCTTGCATTATGAAGGTGGACAGAATGAATAGTGAAAGTAAGCAGAGAATTGTGAATGAAAGTAAATAAAACAGAAGTAGACATAACATTCCGGAGTTAACCAGTGAAAGGAGTGAAAGAATGAAAATTTTTAGTTAAGTCTTGCAAATTATTAAGGTGGACGGAATAAGTGAAAGTAAGCAGAAAGTTGTGAATAAAAGTAAAAAAGACCAAAGTAAGCATAACATTCCGGAATTTACCAGTGAAAGGAGTGAAGGAGTGAAGCTACTGGTTAATTCTTGCATTAGTAATAGTGACAGCATAGGTGGTGAGTGTAATCAGAGTGAGTGGGAAGAGTTGTGTGATGGAGTGGTGGTGTGATGGAGTGGTGGTGTGGCGGAACGGTGGTGTGATCATTAGACCGAGAGTTACCTGTTGGTGTTGTGGCGGTGAGCGGATGTGGCGTGTGGCGGTGTGGTGTGTGGTGCCAGTATGCCTTTTTTGACTCACAAGTGCCACATTTTCAAGGGACACGGGTATTAAGAGCTCCCTCGAGTGTTTTCCCTCATTGGTAAAACTATCACTAGAATCCTTATCTTTGTCAGACTTCCTAAGATCATTTTTATCCATCACAGGAAATTGAATATGATATGAAAGTAGTGAATGAGTGAGAGATGATGTTTAGCACCGTCAAAGCGAGGAATGTTATCTAAAATTCAATTCAATCTTGCTCTCATGCCAAGAAGAGTAATTTTAAACTGCCGACGTGATGATGCACTTAAAACTCTATGACATAAACTGGTAATGATATCAGTGATGGTTTTAAAGTAACTTAGTGGTGGTGACAGGGTTGAAACACTCTTGAAACCCCAAGAACTTAATGTTGTAATGATATCAGTGGTAGTCTTAAACTTAGTGATGGTGACAGGGTTGAAACACTCTTGAAAATCCCAGGAACTTAATCCGGTAATAGTACAAGGAATGAAAAATAAACTGTTATCTTGGTATGGCCAGGGCTAAAACACTCTTGGAAACCAAATAACTTAATCTCATATAACGGTATCAAAAATAGAAATTAATCTCTTATTGTTATACGGATAGGGTTAAACACTCTTGGAAATCCCGACAACTTAATATTGTATAATGCCATAATAATAAAGTGAGACTCACATCGTGGTAGGATCTTGGAAGCCCGCCCACTGATGATATTGTAATGGTATCAAGAATAAAGATAAACTGGTGATATAATTCAAAACACTCTTGGAAACCCCAATGCAATGTTAGTAATGCTTTGCTAAGTAAGGTAAAAATGAAATAGGAAAGAATAACCGAAATAAGAAAATCACAAAATGAAATAAAGTAAGAACAAATAAGTTGAAAAAAAAGGAGTCACAAATATAATATCTTGTAATATCTTGTACAGTTAGATAGGTGAAATAAAGTAAGAAAGAATGATTGAGACATGAAGGGAAGTTAAGTAAATAAAGTAAGAAAGAATAAGTGAGATATGAAGGAAAGTTAAATAAATATAATAAAAGAAATATGTGAGATAAGATTCAAAGTCACAAATATGTATCTTGTAAAGTTGAATAAGTAAAGTAAGAAAGAATAATCAAGATAAAAAGAAGAGTCACAAATATAATGTCTTGTATAGTTAAGTAAGTAAAGTAAAGTAAAAGTAAAGTAAGGAAGAGTAAGTGCAATAAGAAGGAAAGTCAAGTACACAGAAAAATCAGAAAATGATATAAGAAAAGTCACAAATATAAAGTTTTGTAAATTGAGTAACTAAAGCAAAGTAAAAAATAGTAATCGAG
>NC_059275.1:12802033-12807033 GCF_017591435.1 Portunus trituberculatus
AGTTGAGCTTCCAGTTGTTGTTTGTTGGATAACCGAGAATGAAAAAAAAAAATATATATGAAGGTAATTTTATTTTTTCATTTTTTCACCTTTTTGTTTATTTATGTATCCATTTATTTATTTTTTGACTTCTCACCTTCTGTTTGGTATTCGTGTAAGCTTTGAGATGAAAATGAAATAAGAAAGTCATTTTTTTTATAACTTAAACTCTATCTACATTTTTATTGCTATTATCTTGTCATTTATTTGTCATGTACTGAAGTTTGACATAATTCTTTCGTGTCATTAGATTGATAAAGAGGAAGAATAAAAGACAAAACAAAAAACAACAACGAAAAGAGAGAAAAAAAAATAACGTTGAGACTCGAACATCATAAACAGGAAAGGGAAACAACACAGCACGAGAGACAAACGTTTGTGTGAATGTGCAACTGGGAAACTGACTGACACAGGGAAACGTTTGACTCCCTCGCCGTGACACGCAACACTTACACCACTACAGGCAATGAAATCCTGATGAGCGTCGACCATGATGGAACAAACAATGATGTAAAGAATAGATTTAGCCATTTTTAGCTTGTGTAATGACTTGAGAGAGAGAGAGAGAGAGAGAGAGAGAGAGAGAGAGAGAGAGAGAGAGAGAGAGAGAGAGAGAGAGAGAGAGAGAGAGAGAGACTGTATGTATAAATTGATAAAAGGGGAGGATGGGGTTAAAAGAAAGAAAAAGAGGGAGAATATGAAGTAGAAAGTCTCAAAATGATTTGTAGAGAGAGAAAAAAAAAGGAAAGAAGGAAGAATAACAAGAAAGAAATGAACACAGTAAAGAGAGAAAGCGTCAGTATTGGTTAGAAAATTAATAAAGCGAACAAGAAGAAGAAGAAGAAGAAGAAGAAGAAGAAGAAGAGAAAGAAAGAAAAAAAAAAAACTGGTTAGACAAATATATAAGTTAATGATAGTGAGAAAAAAACATGATAAATCAGTCTCTCTCTCTCTCTCTCTCTCTCTCTCTCTCTCTCTCTCTCTCTCTCTCTCTCTCTCTCTCTCTCTCTCTGATATAAGGATCATCTGTTACATCCTGTGTTTTTCCCACCTTCTGCTCTTTCCACAGTCACACAACAAGGGGAGCAGAGGAGAGGGAGGGGAGGGAAGAGGAGGAAGAGGAGGGGGAAGGAAATGAAGATGAAGAGAAGCGGACGGGGTGGGGAAAGAATAGGAGTGAAAAATTATGTATAGAGGAAGAAAAGAAGGAGGCATGCAAGATTGAAGGAAGAAAGGGAGAATGAAATAGTGGTGGAAGGAAGATGATTAGGGAGGAAGGAAGGAATGAAGGAAATAAAATGAAAAAAAGATACAAGGATTGGAAAGGAAGAGGAGGAAGAAAGAGAGAGGAATGATGGAAGGAAGGAGATGATTTGGAGGGGAAAAAGAGGATTGGAGGAGAAGAGGAAGAAGAGGGGGAAGGAAGGAATGAGGGAGATGATACAAAAAAAGGAATAGAAGGAGAAAAAAATATTGAAGGAAGCAGAGATAAAGTAGTAAAGGAAGGAGAAAGAAGAGAGAACAAAGAAAGGAAAGGGAAGGAGTAAGGAAAAAAAAACTGAACAGAGGAAAGTAAGAAAAAAAAAATAATTGAAGGATAAGAGGAAAGAGAAGAGAAGAGGAAATGAGGAAGGTGAGAGGGAAAGAGAAAAGGAGAAAGGAGGAGAACGAAATAAAAAAAAGATAAAATATAAAGATAGGAATGAAAAACTGAAGGAAAGAAAGAAGGAAGAGGAAGAAAAAAGTAAAGAAGAGAGATGGAAGGAAAGAAAGGGAGGAAGAAAAAGAAGAGAGAAAGAGGAAGGGAAGGAAGAAAGAAAGAAGGAAGGATGAAAAAGAAGAGAGAGAGAGAGAGAGGGAAGGGAAGGGAAAAGAGCAAGAAGGAAGGAAGAAAAAGAAGAAAGAGGGAAAGGAAGGAAGGAAAAGAAGGAAGGAAGAAAAAAAAACAATGATAGATTATGTCGCTAATAAAAGAAAAGTTAAAAGAAGATAAAAAGAAGAAAAAAAAAACAATAAAAGAATAAAGGAAGCGCAATTTGTGAAGATGAAAGAGAGAGAGAGAGAGAGAGAGAGAGAGAGAGAGAGAGAGAGAGAGAGAGAGAGAGGATGAGGAGAAACTGTAACATCACCGTCGATTATTAAGTCTGGTGTTGAATATTTGATGGTGTGTGCAATGCGTGAGTGGCGGGAAGGAGGAAGAGGAGGAGGAGGAGGAGGAGGAGGAGGAGGAGGAGGAGGAGGAGGAGGAGGAGGAGGAGGAGGAAGAACAAAGCAGGCTGGGACGCGAGACAAGTATAGGGATGAGTAACATACCACACACAGACTGAGTAATTTAACACTTATTCGATAATATGATGTTCAATGTACTTGCTGTTGTTCCCTCTGCTGCACCTCCACTACTTTCTTGAGGCCGTGGTTGAAGATGGAGAGGTTTTCCAAAGCGTGTTTTTGGTTCCAGTGCCTGGTTAACAAGATTACTGCGTTGTTAATAGGAGAACAGTCTTGAGAACGTTCGTTACTTTCTAAAGGCTCTAGCTAATTGAAGATACAAGGAATTTTTAAGGTTGTTTTTCTAGTTCCAGTAACAGGTTAACAAGATTTTTACGTTGTTACCAGAAAAAAAAAAACACAGGTCTGCGATCGTCCCCTAATTTCAAAAGACTCCAGTTTAAGTTCTACATGTTTTTAATTTTTTTTAAATTTTTTTTTATTTGGTTCCAGTTACAGATTAACAAGATTTTTACGTTGCTATGAGGAGAGTCCTGAGAAGCCTTAGTTTAAGATAGACAGGTTTTTCAAGGCGTTTTTATGATTCTAGTAACAGATCAACAAGATTTCTACGTTGTCTAGAATAGAAACGGTCTTGATAACCTGCACTGCTTTCAAAGGGGTCTAGTTGAAGTTTTTGAAGGTGTTTTCATGGTTCTAATGGCAGACCAACAAGATTCCTACGATGTTGATAGGAAAAACAGTCTTGATAAACCCGATATATTCAAAGGGCTCTAGTTGAAGGTACACAAGGTTTTCAAGACTTTTTATGGTTATAGTGGCAGGTTAACAAGATTTTTTACGTTAACAGGAAAGCCAGACTCGAAAAACTCAATACTTTCAAAGCGGACTAGTTGAAACTATTTTCAAAGTGTTTTCGTGGTTTTAACGACAGAATAACAAGGTCTCTACGTTGTCAACGAGAAAAATGGTCTTAAGAACCGGGGAAATCATCTCTGCGGCCTTTGCAAGTATAGTCGTGGTGATGAGAGAGCAAAGCGTTTTTGAATAGCTATCTACCCATCCACTTATCAATCTGTCCTTCATCCACCAACTTATCACACCACACCATCAAAATCAACAGCCTTTAACTCTCCATCAACCTAACCATCCCCTCACCTATCACACCAAAGTCAAGCCTTCAACACTCCACCACACAAGTCTAGTGGACAAGGCTGCCAACCCTCCTTAATCCCGCTATCACCTGGGAGGCTTTTGCAACACCTGCAGTCTGGGAGCGAGGTCGTTGAGGAGAGGAGGGCGAGGAAGAGGGGAAGGCAAAGTGCATAGTACATTAAGGGAGAGGCGAGAGGGGATGGGAGGAAAAGTATAGTGGGTGGCGTTACGTGAAGAGAGAGAGAGGGGGGGAAGATGAGGATGTGAGGATGAAGGTAGGGATGGAATGAAGGGAGGAGAGGATGTACAAAGAAATGAGGGAAGGAAATGGAAGGAGAAAAGCAAGAGAATGAAGGGAGGAAGGGAAGGGAATGGATGGGAAAAAGGAAGGAAAGGGGAGAAATAGGGAAAGAGGAAAGAAAGGAGTTAAGAGGACGGAGGAAAGAACGAACGAAATGAAGGAAGAAGAAAATGTAGAGAGAGAGAAAAAAAAAGAAAATGCTAAAGGAAAAGAGAGGAAAGCAAAGAAAAGGGAGGAAAAAAGGGAAGAAATAAGATACGAATGGATGAAAGAAAAGGAGAAAAAAATAGAGAAACCTTGCAAGGAGAATGATAAAATAATGAAGCAAAGAAAAGAACAAAGAATGACAAAAAAAAAAAAGAGAGAACAAGACGGAAGAGTATAGAATCAATATCGAAGAAAAAACAATAAGAAAAAAAGAGAAATGAAAATAAAAACACGAAAAATTTGAACCGCTGAACTGGATACGAAGGAAGTAAACAAACAGACAATCAAAACCAGCCAAGAAACAAACGAAAACCAAGAAAGAACGAGGATGAGAATTGAAAGAGTGAAATTACACGCCCTTCAATACTTGGACACATTTTTACCTTGAGTTTTGTGTACGATTAGACCATTCTTTTGACATTAGGAAGGCTCTATGGAGGTCAGAAGAATAATGGCCAAAGTCTTCACTATTTTAATCCTTACATAAGTTCCTGAAGCTGTATGAAATCACTAAATAGCAAGAAAAATTTATATGGAAACGCGTCATGGTCTTCAAGGAGTTAAGGAAGGAAGGAAGGAAGGAAGGAGAAGGTTGGAAGAGGAGAAGAAGGAGGAAGTGAAATAACAGTAGCATATTAACGACAATCAATAATTAGATTCCAAATGCTTCTCAAAATACGAGAGAGAGAGAGAGAGAGAGAGAGAGAGAGAGAGAGAGAGAGAGAGAGAGAGAGAGAGAGAGAGAGAGACCATGCTGTGTTAAGGATTAAATGCCCTGCCGATGAAGGATGAGGAGGAGGAGGAGGAGGAGGAGGAGGAGGAGGAGGAGGAGAGGGTAAATGTGGAAATGAAAGGGTGGTGATGGTGGTGGTGGATAGGGAGGATTGGTAGAGGAAGAAAAAAAGATGGAAAGATGATGATTAAGGGAAGGAAGGAGAATACGAGAAAAATAGAAAAAGGTGTGTGTGTGTGTGTGTTGACCATTGTGATAATGGTGGTGGTGGTCTTGTTCTTTTTCTTGTTCTTGTTCTTTCCTCCTCCTCCTCCTCCTCCTCCTCCTCCTCCTCCT
>NC_059275.1:12819533-12822033 GCF_017591435.1 Portunus trituberculatus
GAGAGAGAGAGAGAGAGAGAGAGAGAGAGAGAGAGAGAGAGAGAGAGAGAGAAAGTACATGAACTCTCTCTCTCTCTCTCTCTCTCTGCACTGATTACATGTAAGGTCAGTAACGTTATTTTATTACCAGTGGAAGTTTGTGCAGAGAGAGAGAGAGAGAGAGAGAGAGAGAGAGAGAGAGAGAGAGTTAGCGAGTTAGCAAATTGGATAAATGAGTATTATTGTAATAACCTCTTGTAGTTTTATGTAGGATTTGATGTTAGTGGCGGTGCAGTAATCTTTTGTGTTTTTTTTTTGTGGTAATCAGCTGTGAGTGGGTACAAGAGTGGTATTGGAGTGGATAAGAGTGGTATTGGAGTAACCTTCCTAGTTTCGTATAGGATTTAGTGTGAGTGTGAATACTTAAAAGGTAAGTTGCAGTTATTTTGTTCCTTATGGGTTTAGGTATAAGTGGGTAAAGGGAGGAGAAGGTATTCCAGTGATCTTCCCGTGTTTCTCGTGGTAGGTAAGAGTGGCTGTGTGCAATAAAAAGTCGTGTGTCAGAGGTCTCTTGTCTCCTGTGGCTGCAGTAAATGATTTGTATTGCAGTTACCTCTTCCTCCTCCTCCTGCTCCTCCTTTCCTCCTCCTCCTCCTCCTCCTCCTCCTCGTCCTCGTCCTCGTCCTCGTCCTTGTCCTTGTCCTGCTCCTCCTCGTCCTCGTCTTCGTCCTGCTCCTTCTCCTCGTCCTCATCCTCGCCCTCGTCCTCGTCTTAGTCCTGCTCTTCCTCCTCCTCCTCCTCCTCCTCCTCCTCCTCCTCCTCCTCCTCCTCTTGGCTATTGCTGCGCCTTATTCTAATCACTCACTTCTCCTCCTCCTCCTCCTCCTCCTCCTCCTTCTCCTGGCTATTGCTGCGCCTTATTCTAATCACTTACTTCTCCTCCTCCTCCTCCTCCTCCTCCTCCTCCTCCTCCTCCTCCTCCTCTTGCGCTTTGGCGTTAGAGGTATAGTTAGCGATCATCGCACCTTAAAATTCACCATAAATTTTGACAGTTGGAATAGTATTAATCTCATCTTACTCTTTGTGGTAATGGCTGCAGTAAGAAAAATAGTCTGCCCATGCCAGAGCCTCAGGCACAAGGCAAAACACTGCCTGACTTCATAGTTACAGAAAATGAAATCCTCACAGTCATGAACAGCATGAACGTAAACAAAACGCCTGGACCAGACAAGATATCACCCAGGCTTCTCAAAGAAGCGAAAAATGAGCTCGTGAAACCACTCACGATTATATTCAATAAAACTTTACAAGCAGGAAAGTCCCCAGGAGTGGAAGCTAGCAAATGTCACGCCCATTTTCAAGAAAGGAAATAAATCACTCCCAGCTAATTACAGACCAATCAGCCTTACTTCAGTAGTGTGCAAGCTGATGGAAACGATAATCAGAGATAAGATTGTCAAATTTTTAGAAGAAAATAAGATCATGAAGGATTCACAACATGGTTTCAGAAACAAGAGATCCTGCTTAACAAACCTACTAGACTTCTTTTATGAAGTTTTTAACTCGTATGACGAGACAAAAGGTGGTATATTAGCGATCTTGATTTCCAGAAAGCTTTCGACACTGTCAAGAGGCTAATCAGCAAAGTAAAAGCTCACGGCATAGCTGGAAATACCCTGAAATGGCTGGAAGACTGGCTCTCTGACAGAAAGCAACGTGTTGTTATAAATGGAAAAGAATCAGAGTGGCACAATGTGAAAAGTGGTGTTCCTCAAGGCTCTGTATTAGGACCAGTTCTTTTCATTGTTTATATTAATGATATTGATGAAGGAATCACTTGTAAAATAAGCAAATTCGCGGACGACACCAAAATAATGAGCAAAGTTACATCAACGTCACAATGGCAAGAACTACAGTGTGACTTAAATAAACTGACACGCTGGGCAGAAAAATGGCAAATGAAATTCAATATAGAAAAGTGTAAAGTCTTACACATTGGAAGTAACAATGTACAAGCAAAATACGTAATGAGTAATGTACCTCTGGAAAGTGCTGAGAATGAAAAAGATCTTGGTGTTGTGGTGTCTAAAGATCTCAAGCCGAGCAAACACTGCACAGAAGCAGTAAAGAATGCAAATAAATTAGTTGGGTTCATTGGAAGAACCTTTGAATTTAAATCAGAAAAAGTTATCCTTACTTTATATAACTCATTGGTGCGTCCTCAGCTTGAATACTGTGTGCAGTTCTGGTCACCATATTACAGAAAAGACATTGAAAAACTGGAAAGGATCCAGCGTAGAGTGACCAAGATGATTCCGAGATTGAGAAACAAGCCGTATGAGGAACGACTGGAAGCATTAAATTTATTCAGCTTAACAAAGCGCAGGATAAGAGGAGACCTAATCGAAGTTTTCAAAATTTTTCAGGGATACAACAACCTTGATGTCAATAAATATTTTACTATTGATCATTCCACCATAACAAGGAATAATGGATTTAAAATTACACCAAAACGCTTTAA
>NC_059275.1:12827033-12834533 GCF_017591435.1 Portunus trituberculatus
ATCCCGTACCTACTCACTGCTAGGTGAACAGGGGCTACACGTGAAAGGAGACACACCCAAATATCTCCACCTGGCCGGGGAATCGAACCCCGGTCCTCTGGCTTGAAGCCAGCGCTCTAACCACTGAGCTACCGGGCGTGTGTGTGTGTGTGTGTGTGTGTGTGTGTGTGTGTGTGTGTGTGTGCATTTTCCTGTGTATCTCTCTCTCTCTCTCTCTCTCTCTCTCTCTCTCTCTCTCTCTCTCTCTCTCTCTCTCTCTCTCTCTCTCTCTCTCTCTCTCTCTCTCTCTCTCTCTCTCTCTCTCTCTCTCTCTCTCTCTCTCTCTCTCTCAAGATTGTGTATTTAGGACGCCAAGGTTTGTGGACAACTGGCTACTTCACACACACACACACACACACACACACACACACACACACACACACACACACACACACACACACACACCAATTACAGGTACCTTCTACATTTTCTTTCTTTTATTTGTTCTTATTCTTCTGCAGCTTCTGATACTAATACCTTTGTGTGTGTGTGTGTGTGTGTGTGTGTGTGTGTGTGTGTGTGTGTGTGTGTGTGTGTGTGTGTGTGTGCGCGCGCGTCTCGGCCACCCACACACTCCACTCTTTGCTCTCAACTTTGCCAATAACTCCTCCATTCCACCTCCTCTCCCACTCTCCCTCCCACTCTCCCTCCCACTCTCCCTCTCCCTCTCCCTCTCCCTCTCCCTCTCCTCCTTTCTCCCTTTCATTATTTCTAATAGCTCTTTTTTTATTGCTTAATTATCATCCTGTTTCGTTTTTCCTATTTTCTTCTCGTTTTCTTTTCCATTTCCTTCTTTCTTTCATCTATCTTTCCTTTTTTTTTCTCTGTCTTTGTCTCATCTCTTTTCCTCCTTTTCATTTTTTCTTTTCCCTTTCATCCTTTTCTCTTTCTCTTTCTCTCTCTCTCTCTCTCTCTCTCTCTCTCTCTCTCTCTCTCTCTCTCTCTCTTTTTTTTTTTTTTTTTTATTTAAACAAAACTTAATACAAAGGAACATGTACCCAAAGGCGCACTGTCGTGTGCTACCTATTCTAAAGGGTACTACAATCTATTTCTCTACAATATTTACAAGACTTAAAAATAGATAATATACAAGATGGTCAGCATGCAAATGGAGCACTATTCGTTTCACTTCACTAGCACTATTCACGCACTGCACTACACTGAGTGTCACGTCACAAAGAGTGTCAGAGGAGTTGGCAGTGTCTGTCTCCACTTATGTGCCATCAGTTTGACACTGTGTGTTCATCTCCTGGACGTGAGGCACCGCGGCCGTGAACAAGTTCCACATCCTGGAGACGCGTCCTGCGAAGGTGCGTTGATGCTGACACCCGTGGGATCGCGGCACCTCTACGGCGTCACCACCATTGAGCACCGTTCTCGTGCTCCGTGCGGTGACTCTTAGAGGATGACGCAGCCCTGCCAGATGTGGCACTCTTTGCACCTGTGCCTTATGGAACACTACGATCGCCGCCACGTCTCTGCGGTGTTCCAGTGAATCAAGGGGACGCTCAGGCTCTGGGTGAGGTGGTAGTGCAGCATCTACTAGCCGTATGGCGCGGCGTTGGATGCTGTCCAGTCTCCTTCTGTGTGTGGCGGCACAGGACATCCAGGAGAGAGCTGCGTATTCAAGGTGGGGCCGCACCTGTGCCTTGTACAGCAGCAGTCTCCCCTTCCTGTCGAGGAAACTGGCGATCCTTCTGAGAGCGGAGATCCTGTGAGAGGCTTTCTTGGCAATGGTTTTGACATGCCTGTCAAACCTCAGCCCTCGATCCACCTCCACTCCAAGTATCTTGACGTCATCTTGGAGTGGGAGAGCAGCAGCGCCAAAAGACAACTTTCCTGCCATTGCTGCCATGGCGGCTGGGGACCGAGAGACAACCATTGCTTGTGTCTTCTCCGGCGCGAATGTCACTTGCCTCTCTCTCTCTCTCTCTCTCTCTCTCTCTCTCTCTCTATTTCATCATCCTTTCTATTTCTTCCTTCCTTCTCCCTTCTCTCCATTCTTATATCCTATCTCTTTTTTTCTCTATCCCTCCTCTTCTTTTCACCTCTCTTCTCTTTCTTCTTTCATACTTTCCCTTACTCTTATTTTTCCTTTGCTCCTTTTTTTTTCCTTTGCTCTTTATTTCCCCTCCCTTTCCTCCTTCTTATCTCTTCTCCTTTTCTTTGTTCTCCTTCACTCTCATTTTGTCATTTTGTCTTGTCATTTCTTTCTTTCTCTCTCTCTCTCTCTCTCTCTCTCTCTCTCTCTCTCTCTCTCTC
Source organism: Portunus trituberculatus (assembly GCF_017591435.1). NCBI lineage: Eukaryota > Metazoa > Arthropoda > Malacostraca > Decapoda > Portunidae > Portunus > Portunus trituberculatus. The sequence goes on from NC_059275.1 coordinate 12,829,335, forward strand.
TCTCTCTCTCTCTCTCTCTCTCTCTCTCTCTCTCTCTCTCTCTCTCTCTCTCTCTCTCTCTCTCATTTCCTCCTTTTCCTCCCTCCTTTCCTTGTTTCCTGTTTCCTTTTCCTTTCATGTATTTTTATTTTCTCCTACGATTTCTTTTCCTCCTTGTTTCCTTTTCTCCTCCTCCTCACTTTTCCTCATCCTCCTCCTCCTCCTCCTCCTCCTCCTCCTCCTCCTCCTCCTCGGAGAAAAAGATAATTAAGGAAAATAGAGAGAGAGAGAGAGAGAGAGAGAGAGAGAATAATTCGAGAAAATGTAAAAATGCAAATGAATCTTGATCTGCGTAAGTGAGTAAATGAGGAAATGCGTTGGTAAGTGAGTGAATTTCAGAGAGAGAGAGAGAGAGAGAGAGAGAGAGAGAGAGAGAGAGGATTTAGAAAGGGGAGAAGAGGAGGAGGAGGAGGAGGAGGAGAGGAAGGTGGGTAAGAGACAGGAACAAGGAAAGAGAGAAGGGAGAGAAATAAAAAAAAGAGGAGAAAAAAAGAGGAAGAGGAGTTGAAGGGGATCAGAGACATGGGAGAGAGAAAGAAAAAGAGAAGAGATGAAGGAAGAAGGAGAGAGGAAAAGAGCGGAAGGAAAGAAATAAAAAGAAGAATAAGAAAGAAAGAACATAAGGAAAAGAAAGAAAGGAGGTAGAAAAGGAGGATTAATGTTGAAAATTGGAGGAAGAGAAGGAGGAAGACGAAGGAAGGAATTGAGAGAGGGAAGAGGAAGAGAGGGAGGAAAAATGAGTGAGTGAGTTAGTGATGAAGGAAAGATGAAAATGAGGAAATGATTAAGTGAGTGTGTTATCTCTCTCTCTCTCTCTCTCTCTCTCTCTCTCTCTCTCTCTCTCTCTCTCTCTCTCTCTCTCTCTCTCTCTCTCTCTCTCTCTCTCTCTCTCTCTCTCCACTTTCCTCTGCACTTCCTTTCTTCTCCTCCTCCCTACCTCTCCTTCTCCTCCATTCCACCCCTTCCACTTTCCTCCACCTCCCATTTCCTTTTCCCTCCACTTCTCTTTATCTCTCCCATTTCTCCCTTTTCCTCCTCCAGTTCTCTTCTTCTCTACCTCTCTCATTTATCCATTCCATTTTCTCTACCTGCTATTTTCTCTCTCTCTTTCCTCCATCTCTCCCTATCTCTCTCCTTATTCATCCACTTCTCTCTTCTCCTCTTCCTATTTCTCCCTTCTCCTTTTCTTTTCTTTTCTTCCACTTCTCCACTTCTCTCCATTCCTACCTCTTCCTTTCCTCCATTTCCTTCTCTGTCTCTCCTTATCTCTTTTTCCTCTACCTGCCTTTTCCTCCACCTTTCTCCTTTACTTCTTTTTTCTATCCTTACCTCTCCCTTATCTCCACTTTCTCTCCATCTCTCCCTATCTCTCTGTTTCCTCCACCTCCCTCCTTTTCCACTTCTCTTCACTTGCTTCGATCTCTCCCATTCCTCCAAATTATTCCTCCATTTCTCTACATCTCTACCTATTCTCTCATTTTTCTCCATTTTCTCTTTCCATTTCCCTCCACTTTTTTCTAACTCTCCTCTTTTTTCCTCCACTTCTCTCAATCTCTACCCATTCTCTCACTTTCCTCCGTTTTCTCTTTGCATTTCTCTCCACTTCTCTCTAACTCTCCTTTTTCCTCCACCTTTCTCCTCCACTTCTCTCCATCTCCCATTTTCTTACTTTCCTCCATTCCTCTTTCCATTTCCCCTCACTTTCCTCTAACTCTGCTTTTTCCTCCATCTTACTCCTCCACGTCTCTCCATCCCTACCTGTTCCTCCATTTCCCCCACTTCTCCCTATCCTACATTTTTTTTCCACTTCACTCCTCCACTTCTTTCCACCCCTTCCTACCTCATCACATCCACCTCCCCCCTTCCATAAATTTGCAACCGTATCTTGTTATTAGTCAATGTATCGATAATTAACCCCTTCAGTACCATGACGCTTTTTCCATATTCCTTCTGGTTACTATTTGGTGACTTTTTACGCTGTAGAAACTTACATGTGGGGATTAGAATAGTGAAGACTGTGGCCATTAATCTTCTGACCTCCATAGACCCTTCCTAATGTCAATAAAATGGTCTAAACGTACACAAATCCTAAGGTATAAATGTGTCCTAGTAATGAAGGGGTTAAGACAATAGTGGGAATATTAGAAAAGAAACGTGTGAAAAAAAATACGAAAGGAATAATTTGAAATGTAATGAAACTATATAGAAAAAAAAGTTAATGAATCGGCGAAAACTATTGTGCTTACAGTAAAAAGATTAATATATAAAAATTTTTTTTTTAATGTAGGAGAGAGAGCCAGCTAAGGGCAACAAAATATATATAAAAAAGGTCCCAGTTGAGTGTTGGTTCTGTGGAAGATAAATAAGAGTGTTAGCCAAAATTAGGGAGCGAATGTCTTGATGCCTCCCTCTCAAAAGAAGTCAATTAATATATACAATGTAAAAAACAACAATGAGGAACAGGAGAACATACTAAGAATAATAAAAGAGACGACGAATAAAAGAGTAAATAAAACAAAAGAGAAAAGGGATTTGGGAAGGTTTTGTTTTATTTTAACGAACAGTCAAAGGCTTAGAGAGAGAGAGAGAGAGAGAGAGAGAGAGAGAGAGAGAGAGAGAGAGAGAGAGAGAGAGAGAGAGAGAGAGAGAGAGAGAGAAAAGCGGGAGGAGTTTGACAGAAGGAAAAACGAGGTAAGGTGGAGAGGAAAAGGAAGGAGGAGGAGGAGGAGGAGGAGGAGGAGGAGGAGGAGGAGGAGGAGGAGGAGAGAAGAGGAAGAGAAGAGGAAAGGAGGAGGAGGAGGAGGAGGAGGAGGAGGAGGAGGAGGAGGAGGAGGAGGAGGAGGAGGAGGAGGAGGAGGAGAGGAGGAGGAGGAGGAGGAGGAGGAGGAGGAGGAGGAGGAGGAGGAGAAGGAGGAGGAGGAGGAGGAGGAGGAGGAGGAGGAGGAGGAGGACTGGGTCTGGGTGAATGCCAGGATAGAAGATAGAAGACACGGAGAGAGAGAGAGAGAGAGAGAGAGAGAGAGAGAGAGAGAGAGAGAGAGAGAGAGAGAGAGAGAGCACCTCTTTACCCTTCAATTCCTCTTCATTTCCCCTCCTTTCCTGCCCTCCTCTCCCCTCACCGTGCTCCTCCTCCTCCAGGTATTCCCCTCTCTCCCCTCTCTCCCCAGACTCGTTACTTCTGTCTCCCCTCAATCATTGCACCTCTTCGGGGAGAGGGGAGAAGAGGGGAGAGGAGAGCACAAAGGAACACAAGGAAAGAGCAAGCAACATAACTCCTTTTGCTCTTTACCAGGAGAGAGAGAGAGAGAGAGAGAGAGAGAGAGAGAGAGAGAGAGAGAGAGAGAGAGATGGAAGAAAGGTCACTGTCTCACCACCACAAACCTTGGCGTGAGTCCAGCCTGCTCCTCTCTCTCTCTCTCTCTCTCTCTCTCTCTCTCTCTCTCTCTCTCTCTCTCTCTCTCTAGGAAAGGAGAGAATGAGCTGCTCTCTACCTCTCGCTTGTCTTTTTCTCCCTCGGGGTAGAGAGAGAGAGAGAGAGAGAGAGAGAGAGAGAGAGAGAGAGAGAGAGAGAGAGAGAGAGAGAGAGAAGGAGAGAGAGAACAATAATAATAATTCTGCTAATCCCCAGGAAGTAAAAAGAGTGGAAGAGGGAGAGTGGGAGAGGGTGAGGGAGAGGATGAGGAAGAGGAAGAGGGAGAGAGAATAAGAGGGAGAGAAAATCCCTCTCTTAGAATAAGGTGAAAGTAGCTCCATTACCTCCCTCCATCACCCTTTGACGGAGGAGGAGGAGGAGGAGGAGGAGGAGGAGGAGGAGGAGGAGGAGGAGGAGGAGGAGGAAGAAAAAGGAGGGATGATCTTTTGGTATCGTTAAAACCCTTCTTTCCCTTCCTCCTCTTCTTCCTCCTCCTCCTCCTCCTCCTCCTCCTCCTCCTCCTCCTCCTCCTCCTCCTCTTCCTCCTCTTCCTCTTCTTCCTCCTCTCATCACTTTCGTTTTTCATCTCTCCTTCATCCTCTCCTCCTCCTCCGTATATGTCACTCATTCTCTTCTTATCGTCTTTCTCTTTCCTCTCTTCCTCTCCCCTCTTCCTTCTCCAATTTGCCCTTTAGCTACTGTTGGAGGAGGAGGAGGAGGAGGAGGAGGAGGAGGAGGAGGAGGAGGAGGAGGAGGAGAAGAAGAAGAAGAAGAAGAAGAAGAAGAAGAGGATCCAGAGGAGAGAAAGAGGAAGTGAGATGAAGATGTAAAGAGAGAGGAAGAAGGAAGGCGGAAAAGAAAAGGAGGAGGAGGAGGAGGAGGAGGAGGAGGAGGAAGAGGAAGAAGAAGAGGCAGTGTCTTTAGGTCCTTCTTCCTACTCTTGAGGGACTCTGGAAAGGGTCAAGGAGGAGGAGGAGGAGGAGGAGGAGGAGGAGGAGGAGGAGGAGGGAGATATGACTCAGTTTAGTATCTTCTATTCACTTCCTGTTTTTTCTCCAATCTGAAAGAGAGAGAGAGAGAGAGAGAGAGAGAGAGAGAGAGAGAGAGAGAGAGAGAGAGAGAGAGAGAGAGAGAAAATGGGGGGGGAGGAAGGGAGTGAATTCATTACTTGTTCCTTTCCTTAACACAAGTTTCTTCCTCTTCCTCCTCCTCCTCCTCCTCCTCCTCTTGGCAACTCAGTCCTCCGATTTGTTGATTCCTATACGCTCATCCAATCCCCAGAGAGAGAAGAGAGAGAGAGAGAGAGAGAGAGAGAGAGAGAGAGAGACTTGGTATACAACATGGAAGGAACGTCGACTTTTGAATATGGCCGATATGGACACACACACACACACACACACACACACACACACACACACACACACACACACACACACACACACACACACACACACACATTTGCATGCATTCCACACACGACACGAGGCAGCCCAGTTGGTTTATCTCAAGGTGACTTCCGCCCAAACCCGAGGCGCCGCGATGCCCGCAACCCAGCACAGGGCAACACACACACCAACACAAGGGAAGAGCGAGTTGATAAGTAGTTCAATGTAGGAAGAACGAGAAACAGTGCAAAGGAACGCAAAGGAAGAACAAGTAAAAAAAAAAAAACTACGCTACAAAAAGAGAACCAGTGTAAAAGGAACACAAAGGAAGAACAAGTAAAAAAATAATAACTACAGAAGGAA
>NC_059275.1:12844533-12847033 GCF_017591435.1 Portunus trituberculatus
TTTCTTTCTATTCATTCCTTCTTTCCTTTTTTCCCTTTCTTAGTTCCTCCTTGTTTTTTTTCTCTTCAATTATCTTTTCTCTCTTTTTGTCTTCCTCTTACGTAATTTACTTTTATCTATTCTAATTTCCTTTCTTCCTCCTTATCTCCCGCACTTTCTTCCTCTTTCTCTCCTTTTGCTCCTTCATTATTTTTCCTTCACTCACTAGTCAATATTTTCGTCCATTTCTTTTCCTTCCTTTTCCTTTTTTCTCATTATTTTTTCCAACCTGGTTCTATTTTGTTTTTTTCTCCCTTTTTCTTTATTCATTATTTGCACCTTTCCATTTATTCCTCATCTTTTTTTTTTTTGTCTTTTACTAAATTCTTGTCTTATCAAAAATATTTATCTCCTTGTATCTATTTATGTATGTAACGCAAACTCTCTCTTTCTCTCTCTCTCTCTCTCTCTCTCTCTCTCTCTCTCTCTCTCTCTCTCTCTCTCTCTCTCTCTCTCTCTCTCTCTCTCTCTCTCTCTCTCTCTCTCTCTAGGACACATGCAGACAGACAGACAGACAAATAGAAAAACAGAATTCTTTACCCTATTGAATATTTGGGCCAGAAGGAAGACAAGAAGACAAAGAGCTGAAGACAAAACAAGGAAGACAGTTTCAATAGAGACTCCCCCAAAGAGAAAACGAAAAGAGGAGAATTGTAGATATTTGGATCCTATGTGTTTATTATGTCTATCTGTCTGTCTGTTTGTCTATCGATCTATGTTTTTATCTATCTGTCTATTTGTCTGTCTGTTTTATCTATCTATCTGTCTATCTATTTTTTCTGTCTGGCTAATTATTTTTCTGTGTTTCTATCTATCTATTTATCTGTCTGTCTGTCTGTCTATCTTTCTATGTTTCTGTCTGTTTGTCTGTCTGTTTTTCTGTCTTTTTCCGTTTGTCTGTCTGTCTGTCTGTCTGTCTGTTAGTCTATTTATCTATCTATCATATTCATTTAAGTGTTTTTGTTTTGTATATATTTATGTATGTTGATCTGCCTTTACTCTCTCTCTCTCTCTCTCTCTCTCTCTCTCTCTCTCTCTCTCTCTCTCTCTCTCTCTCTCTCTCTCTGGCGAGTGGAAGGGAAGTATTTGGTATTCATTGTAAAATTCCGGAATTCAGGAATGATTTTTGGAATACTGCATAACATTTTTTCCTTTTAGAGACAGAATGCAAATATATACTGTGCTTTGTGTGTGTGTGTGTGTGTGTGTGTGTGTGTGTGTGTGTGTGTGTGTGTGTGTGTGTGTGTGTGTGTGTGTGTGTGTTCACGAATCTGGAAAAAAAAAAAAAACGTGAATTTGCAAAACGAATAAATAAATAAAAGCATGTAGTGTTTTCTCATATCAGTTTCAATTTGTCGTTTCTTGTCACTGTAAATTCACGTTTTGATAATATTTTCTCCTTCCTTTATTTTTCCTCCTTTTCTTTCCTATCTTTTTTTCTTCGAGCCACCAAATTTGCGTCACTGGAGAGGTAAAAATAAACCTTTCTTACTATTTTTCATTTCTCTCTCTCTCTCTCTCTCTCTCTCTCTCTCTCTCTCTCTCTCTCTCTCTCTCTCTCTCTCTCTCTCTCTCTCTCTCTCTCTCTCTCTCAGATATAAGATCATCTATTGCATTCTGTGTTTTTCCCAGCTCCTCCTCTTTCCACAGTCACACAACACGGGGAGCAGATAAGAGGAAGGGAGAGGAAGGGAGAGGAAGGAAGAGGAGGGGAAGGAAAGGGAAGATGAAGAGAAGCGAAAGGAATGGGGAAAGAGGAGTGAAAAAGATGTATAGAGGAAGAAAATTTTGTCTCCATCTAGCGACTTTTGATGTGTTTTCTCGCCTCTAAGTAATCAGTCTTTCCTAACCTATTTTCTAGTAGTAGTAGTAGTAGTAGTAGTAGTAGTAGTAGTAGTAGTAGTAGTAGTAGTAGTATTTTCGTCTCATGAATAAATAACATCTTTTTTTTATCAACATCCATTTTGGTCCTAGTATTTTTTTTTATGGAATTTTCCTTGTACAGGTTATTAGCGAGGATATTTTTCTCTCTCTCTCTCTCTCTCTCTCTCTCTCTCTCTCTCTCTCTCTCTCTCTCTCTTCAATTTTGTGTGTCAATCAATCATTTTCTCCAGTTTGTCTGTCTTATGCATGTCTGTGTGTGTGTTTGTTTGTCTGTTCGTCTGTGTTTCTAGCTCCCTGTCTTTCTATCTACGCTTCATTCTGCTCTCTCTCTCTCTCTCTCTCTCTCTCTCTCTCTCTCTCTCTCTCTCTCTCTCTCTCTCTCTCTCTCTCTCTCTCTCTCTCTCTCTCTCTCTCTCTCTCTCTCTCTCTCTCTCTCCCCCATCACTTTCCTTTGTGATTATGAGGAGGAAGGGAGAAAATAATGTACAATAAATATGCTCCATCTCATTATGAAGGCGGAGGTGTGATCTTGATAAAAAAATAAAAAAACACTGCACATTTTTTAACTGCTTTCTTC
>NC_059275.1:12849533-12864533 GCF_017591435.1 Portunus trituberculatus
ATAACCTTCTTTCTCCTCCTCCTCCTCCTCCTCCTCCTCCTCCTCCTCCAATCTATTGTCTAAAGGTGCCCTCCAACTTTCGATATTCCCTCCACTCTCCTCTTAGTCTTCCCTCCACTCCAGTCTCTTTCTCTTTCTTATTTTTCTTTTCTCCTCCTCCTCCTCCTTCTCCTCCTCCTCCTCCTCCTCCTCCTCTTGCTCCTCTTGCTCCACCACCTCTTCCTCTTCTCTTGTCTGCGTAAAGAGAATAACAGGAGAGAGGAAGAAGGAGAGAGGTGTCCAAAAAGAAATGGAAGATGTAATAAGGAAGAGAAATGAGAGAGAGAGAGAGAGAGAGAGAGAGAGAGAGAGAGAGAGAGAGAGAGAGAGAGAGAGAGAGAGAGAGAGAGAGTAGAGATGTTACTGAAGAGGATGGAAACAGAGGGAGATGGAAGAAGGATAAGAATGAGGAAAAAAAAATAAAAAGAATGATTGATGGAAATGAATGGGGGAAAGATAGAAATGAGAAAAATGAAAAAAAATGAAGGAAAATAAAGAAAATGGAAGAAAAGGGAAAGATATGATAAAAAAAAAAATTGAAGGAAAATAAGAAGCATGAAAGAAAACGAGAAAAAAAACCGATTTGAAAAAGAAAATGTAAAGAAATAAAAGGAAATGCAGAAGGAAAACAAAAAGTGAAGGGGAAAAAAAACTACAACGTCAAAAAAAATACACTGAAAGGAAAATGAATAACAAGAAAAGTGGAAATAAAAAAAGAAAAATGAGAGAAGAGGAGGAAGGAAACAGATGAATGAACAATAAGATGAGAATAGAATAAAAAGAAAAAGAAAAGAAAACAGTAAATAAAGAAAAAATAAATTATAAAAACCATAAAAGAAAATTATTAAGAAAAAGAAATCACTAAACCAATATTCTCTCTCTCTCTCTCTCTCTCTCTCTCTCTCTCTCTCTCTCTCTCTCTCTCTCTCTCTCTCTCTAGATGCATGGATAAAGATTTCGTGAGAGAGAGAGAGAGAGAGAGAGAGAGAGAGAGAGAGAGAGAAGGTCAAGTAGTTGTCGGGGTGATAATGAGATGTGCTGTAGGCAGGGTGAGACAGTGAGGGTGAGGAGGGAAGGGACAGGATGGGACAGGATGGGACAGGGTGGGACAGGGTGTACTAGGCCAGGGTGAGGGAGGTCAAGAAAGAATGAAAGGCAGACTTGAGTGAGTTAGGGTGCACGAAGGAGGGTGACACAAAGCGAGATAGAGTGAAACAATGTGATAGTGTGATATTTGAGTACTGTGTGGTGAAAAAAGGGTGACACAAAGCGAACGATGATAAAGTAAGTTAGGGTGATATTAAGTATATCAGGGTGACGTATGAAACGGTGAAATAATGTGACTGAGTGATGATCGAATAGTGTGTGATGAAACAGGGTGACAGAGTGAAATGTAATGGGTGATACAGAACGAGGATAAATCAAACTAGGGTGATATTAAGTAAATCAGGGTGACGTATGATATAGATAGAAACAATGTGATATAGAATGTTATTTGATTATGATGAAACAGGGTGACAGAGTGAAATGTAATGGGTGATACAGAACTATGATTAAATAAATTAGGGTGATATTAAGTAAATCAGCGTGACGTGTGAAATAGAGTGAAAAAATGTGATACAGAATGATGATTGAATAGTGTGTGGTGAAAGAGTGACACAGAATGAAATGTGATGGGTGATATAGAACAATGATAAAATAAACTAGGGTGATATTAAGTAAATTAGGGTGACGCATGGTAGAGTGAAACAATGTTATTTGAGTACTATATGGTAAAACAGGGTGACAGAGTGGAATATAATGGGTGATATAGAAAGATAATAAAATAAATTAGGGTGATATTAAATAAATCTGGGTAACGAATAATATAGAGTGAAACAATGTGATACAGGGTGTGAAACAGGGTGACAGAGTGAAAAGTTGGGGTGATATAGAACGATGGTAAAGCAAACTAGGGTGATATTAAGCAAATCAGGGTGACGTATGATATTGAGTGAAACAATGTAATACAGAGTGATAATTCATTACTGCATGATGAAACAGGGTGACAGACTGAAATATGAAGGGTGATATAGAACGATGGTGAAGTAGATTAAGATGTTTTCTTTATGTAAGAGGGGAAAGCCGACCAAGGACAACAAAAATAGGAAAAAAGGCCCACTTAGTCGCCAGCCCCCTTGCAGGTCTGATAGAGTTAGCCAAAGGACAGAGTAACGAATGATTAAGCAGGTTGACAAAGAATTAGTACGCATTGTAGGGTGAAGCAAGGTGACACAGGGTGAGTTATGATGGAACAGTGATAAGGAGTGGTTAGAGAGTGTGGTAGGGTGAGGTAAGATGGTGTAGGGTGATGTAAAGTAACACCAAACAAAACATCACTAGATTGTGTGATGACGAATTAGGAAAATAAAAAAAATAGGATGAGAAAGGATGACACAAGGCAACATATGATAAAGCAGGGTGATGCAGAAGAACGATAGAATGTGATAGGGTGAGATAAGACAGTGTAGGATGATTCAGAGTGACACAAGGCTGAAATAAGATAGTGTGATTCAGAGTGACACAACGCGAGATATAATGAAGCAGGTTGGTAAAAAGTGGGAAAAACTATAGTGATGTGGATCAGAGTGACACAAAACTAACTACAATAAAACAGGGTGACAAGATACAACATTTAGACCATACAGAAAAAAAAACACCCTAGACAACAAACTGGTCACCTTAGGGAAAAAAAAAAAACTGGGCTACATTTTTACTCTTAAGACAGGAAAGACAACACAGAACCGTAGAATTGGGCTAGAAAGGAATGAGTTTGGGCTACTTTTCCACACACTGGGCTAGCGTCTATAAAGGAACACCATCTTGTAGTGTTTTCATTTCTCTTGGTCGTTTGTCTATTGATTCTCCTTAAGTGTGATGGAAGGGGATCCGAAACCTTCTTACCTGTGATGAAAGGGAATCTGGCGAGGAGGAAAGAGAACTCAATGGTTTACTAATGTGATTGGAACTTATATGGAAAGAAGTTTTTTTTATTTTTTATTGGTATAGTTTGTCTCTCTCTCTCTCTCTCTCTCTCTCTCTCTCTCTCTCTCTCTCTCTCTGTGTGTGTGTGTGTGTGTGTGTGTGTGTGTGTGTGTGTGTGTGTGTGTGTGTGTGTCTGTCTGTCTGTCTGTCTGTCTGTCTGTCTGTCTGTCTGTCTGTCTGTCTGTCTGTCAAGAGAGAGAGAGAGAGAGAGAGAGAGAGAGAGAGAGAGAGAGAGAGAGAGAGAGAATATGGCGTAAGGAAGGAAGAGAAGTTGATTTATTGCAACGTTAAGATTATGACAAAGAAACTCCTCCTCCTCCTCCTCCTCCTCCTCCTCCTCCTCCTCCTCCTCCTCCTCCTCCTCCTCCTCCTCCTCCTCCTCCTCCTCCTCCTCCTAAACTTCATCCTCTTAATGTTTCACGGCATCCTTTCCCACCACCACTACTACCAACTATAATAGAAACAACAACAACAATAAAAATAATAATAATAATATTATTATTATTATAATATGATAATGATATTAATATTAACAATAATAAAAATACTACTACTAATAATAATAATGATGATAATGATAAAAATAGTAATAATAATAATAATAATAATAATAATAATAACAATAATAATAATTATAATAATAATAATAGTAATAAAGCTAATAATAATAATGATACTACTACTACTACTACTAATAGTAATACTACTACTACTACTACTAGTAATAATAATAATAATAATAATAATAATAATAATAATAATAATAATGATAATAGTAACAATGACAATAAGATTTACATGTCAGCACCATTTTTTATCTCTCCCTAATGGTGTTCTGAAAAGTGAGAGAGAGAGAGAGAGAGAGAGAGAGAGAGAGAGGTGCATGTGTTGTCTGATATGATTGATGGTGAGTCTTTTGTGTCAAAATTTTCTCTCTTCTCTCTCTCTCTCTCTCTCTCTCTCTCTCTCTCTCTCTCTCTCTCTCTCTCTCTCTCTCTCTCTCTCTCTTCATACATGTTACTGTTTGTCTGTCTGTTACTGTGTGTCTGTCTTTCTGTCTGATTGTCTGTCTGTCTGTCTGTGTGACTGTCTGTATGTGTCTGTCTGTCTGTCTGCGTGTCTGTTTATCATTTATTGTCTATTTTTGTGTTTCATATACATATTATCTAAGTATTTTATTTTTATCTATTTTATTTCCTTTTATATTGGCGTATTTGTTCGTTAAAGAGATCGCACACACACACACACACACACACACACACACACACACACACACACACACACACACACACACACACACACACGTTGCATTTTTCATTCCTTCTGTTGAAAAATATATGTTGACTTTGGCTGACATTGTGTGTGTGTGTGTGTGTGTGTGTGTGTGTGTGAGAGAGAGAGAGAGAGAGAGAGAGAGAGAGAGAGAGAGAGAGAGAGAGAGAGAGAGAGAGAGACCATTACTACAGATAACGCTTATAACAATTCTTACTCTTACTCTTACTACTACTACTACTACTACTACTACTACTACTACTACTACTACTACTTCTACTTCTACAATTTAACATCAATTACAACTGAGTGAGATATACGAGGCATTGCAATTAGTGTTACATTAAGATCTAACCTCTTATATAACCAGGAGGAGGAGGAGGAGAAGGAGGAGGAAGAAGAAGAGGAGGAGAAGCGAACAAAGAAGCATGATATAACTGATCTGTGACTAAGCAAACACACGCACACACACATACTCTCTCTCTCTCTCTCTCTCTCTCTCTCTCTCTCTCTCTCTCTCTCTCTCTCCTTCCCGTTATTAAGTCAGTATCCGGGGCGCGGCAAAACATCAACTTCCTGTTAAAATTTTCCTTGCAATTAAGGCGCGAATCATGAAAAGTTACTGAAGACTCTTAGGGAAGCTCTCTTTCTCCCTCTCTCTCTCTCTCTCTCTCTCTCTCTCTCTCTCTCTCTCTCTCTCTCTCTCTCTCTCTCTCTCTCTCTCTCTCTCTCTCTCGACAGGTAGATGAATAGATAAGTGCATAGATAGATAGATAGATACACAAAGAGATAGACACACAGACAGACAGATATATAGACAGACAAGCAGTATGACAGTGAGAGAGGCTTTTACAGACAGACAGATAGATAGATAAATAGGTGATTGCATACACAGACAAAGAGATAGACAAACACACAGACAAACAGATAGAGAGGAGGCAAGAAGTAATGCAGTGATGCAGACAGATTAACAGACAGACAGACAGACAGATACATAGATAGAGAGATAGATAGATAAATTGATGCATGCACACACAAAGAGATAGAAAGACACACAGACAAACAGATAGAGAGACAGGCAAGAAGTAGAGCAGTGATGCAGACAGATTAACAGACAGACAGACAGACAAATACATAGATAGAAAATAGATAGGCAAACAGATAGACAGAAACACAGACAGACAAATAGAGAAGCAGGCAATGAGATGGACAAATTAACAGACAGACACACAGACAGACAGAGTGGCAGGCATACAGAGAGACAGAGAGTGTGGTAGAGTGTAATGATGCGCGATGGAGCGTTGTGTATTATCAGCAAGGGACACAGACCAGCTCTTAGCCAGTCAAGGGATGGACAAACAGCGGCCGACACCACGCTGATGAGAGAGAGAGAGAGAGAGAGAGAGAGAGAGAGAGAGAAGGAGCGTGTGTATATGTGAAAGCCGATATTTGCGTCGGAAGAAGGTCGATGGTGTTCAGAGAGAGAGAGGGAATACCATCTCTCTCTCTCTCTCTCTCTCTCTCTCTCTCTCTCTCTGTGTGTAATCTTCTCTTTTACCGATTCATTCTTCCGTTCTGAATCCTTCCTTTTACGCATCACACTTCATTCTTGCTTCCCTCGTTTCCTCCTCCTCCTCCTCCTCCTCCTCCTCCTCCTCCTCCTCCTCCTCTTTCTCAACACCAAAGTATATTATTTTTCTCAAGGCTCAAAAGAATGTCCTCCTCTCTCCATTTACATATAGAGCAAATGTTTCTTGTTTTTTCTCCCTCCTTCCTCCTCCTCCTCCTCCTCCTCCTCCTCCAATTACTCTTTCACCTTTCATTCTTCTCACTTTCTCGTTTTGATATTCCCCTTGCAGTCTCTCTCTCTCTCTCTCTCTCTCTCTCTCTCTCTCTCTCTCTCTCTCTCTCTCTCTCTCTCTCTCTCTCTCTCTCTCTCTCTCTCTCTCTCTCTCAGTCAGTCAGTCAGTCAGTCAGTCAGTCATCTATACACTTAACCAATCAGCCGGTTCCTTAATGCCCCTCCTTGGCTTATTCTGCTCCGTGATTGGTGGCTTTCTCGCCCTCCTGTGAACCTTAGCCAATCACGATGCAGGGACAGATACGTGCTTCAGCCAATCAGACGCTCGGTAGGAGGACAACCAGCCAATAGCGTGAGAGATTCTTAGGGACCTGTTAATCGTATGTCTCTCTCTCTCTCTCTCTCTCTCTCTCTCTCTCTCTCTCTCTCTCTCTCTCTCTGTGGGAAGAAGTTTTCCATAGGAACTTTTTTCTCTTCTCAGCGAAAACTTCTTCCGTCATCTTTATTTGGAATAGTAGTAGTAGTGGTGGTGGTAGTAGTAGTAGTAGTAGTAGTAGTAGTAGCAGTAGTAGTAGTAGTAGTAGTAGTAGTAGTAGTAGTAATTGTAGTAGTGGTAGTAGTAGTAGTAGTAGTAGTAGTAATAATGATAGTAGCTGTAGTGGTAGTGGTAGTAGTAGTAGTAGTAGTAGTAGTAGTTGTTTTTGTAGTACTAGTGGCGGCGGTGGTGATGGTGGTAGTATTAGTAGTAGGCAATAAAGTAAAAGAAAAGAAGAAAAGAAGAAGAAAGGAACCAAATCACAATAATGTTAAAAGAAAGAAAAGCGAGAGAAAGGAAGAAAAATGAGGAAAACGTGATGAAAGAGAAATAAGTGAGAGGTAGAGAAGAAACAGAGAGGAACTTATATCAAACGAAGAAAAGAAAGACGGAGGAGAAAGAGAGGAAAAAGAGGGAGTAGGATGAACATAGATTGAGACAGGAAAGAAGAAAGGGAAAATAAAGACGCGAGAAGAGGAAATATTGAAAAGGAGAAGAGGAAGAAAATATTGTCTTTAAAGCTATAGTGAAATAAAGAGGAGGAAGAGATAATAAGAAGACGAGAAAGAAAATTTTGTTATAGTAAAGAAAGAGGAAGAGAATAAAATAAGAGGAAAGATTATTGTCTTTTAAAATGAGTTAAAGGAAGATGAGGAAAAAGGAGAAGAGAAAGAGGAAAATACAATTGTCTTCAAAGTTAGAGAGAAGAAGAGGAAAATGAGAAGAGGAAAATGAAAAATACCATTGCCTTTTAAATTAGAGAGTGGAAGAGGAAAAGGAAAAAAATGAGAAAAGGGAGAAAAAGGCATTGTCTTCTAACTTCGAGGAAAGAAGAGAAAGAGGAAAAATGAGAAAAGATAAAAAAAATACCATTGAGTTCTAAGTTTAGGAAAGGAAGAGGAAAATGAAGACTGAGAGGAAAAAAGAAAGAGGTAAAAGGAGAAAAGAGAGAGAGAGAGAGAGACAAAACATTATACTGAATAAAAAAAAAGGAAGAGGAGGAGGAAGAAATATTAATAGGAGAATGAAAACATCGGCATTTTAATCCGGAGTAACTAAGAGGAAAGAAGAGGAAAAAAACAATACTCAAGAGGAAGAGAGAGGAGACCTTTTCTTTTACTCTTGGCTAGGTAAGAGGAGGCAGGTGATTTGTGACGCTTTCCTCTTGATTGATTCAGGTGAGACAGGTAAACTTGTGTCCTCCTCTCTCTTCTCTTCCTTCTTCGCCTTTTTCCTTCCTCTTTTTCTCTCTCTTTATTGTTTCTTATCTTTCCTTCTTCTTTCTTCCTTCCTCTCTCCTTGCTTTAATCCTTTTATCATCGTTGTTCTCTCTCTCTCTCTCTCTCTCTCTCTCTCTCTCTCTCTCTCTCTCTCTCTCTCTCTCTCTCTCTCTCTCTCTCTCTCTCTCTCTCTCTCTCCCTTCCCTGCCCTAGTTTTTTTTTCATTTCTCTCTCCCTCTCCCCCTTTCCTCTAACTGTCAGTCAGTCACTCACTCACTCATCTCCACCTCCTCCACCTCCCCTCCTCCTCTCCCTCTTCCTCCTCCTCCGCCTCCTCCTGCTCTTCCAACTTCCTCCTTCTCCTCCAAGTGAGTAGAAATTTCCCTCTCCTCTTTCCTTATTGCAAATCTTTTCTTCTTTTTTTTTTCCTGCATCTCTCTCACCTTCCCTCCCTCCTTCCTTTCCTCCCTCCCTCCCTCCCTTCCTCCCTCCCTCCCTTCCTTCCTCCTTCCTTCCTCCTTCTCCCCCTTCTTTTCTTCTCTTGAATTTCTATTTCCTTTCCTTACTTTTTTTCCTTTACACACACACACACACACACACACACACACACACACACACACACACACACACACACACACACACACACACACACACACACACACTCTCTCTCTCTCTCTCTCTCTCTCTCTCTCCTCTTGTAATTTCCCTGTGTAAGATTGAAAGTATTTGTTTTGGTTCATCCCTTTCCTTATTTTTTTTTCCTCTTTTCCCTTTTTCCTTTTTTCCTTTTTTTCCCACCAAGTAAGGTCAGAGGTCAGGGAGAGGTTGAGGGTCATTGAATGTGTGTGTGTGTGTGTGTGTGTGTGTGTGTGTGTGTGTGTGTGTGTGTGTGTGTGTTTTCTTGTCTCTTGTCAGTTTTCATCTTTTTCCTTTTTTTTTTTTTTTTTTTTTATTATTTGTTCACTTTTCTTTCTAGTTTTACGGTTCTTGTTCTCTCTCTCTCTCTCTCTTTTTTTCTTTGTTCTTGTTCTTTTCTATTTGTTGTTGTTGTTGTTGTTGCTATTGCTATTCTTGTTTTTTTCCTTCTTCTTGTTCTTGTTCTTCTTTTTATTTTTCTTCATCATCATCTTCTTTTTCATTATTTCCTCCTTTCTTTTCCCCTTGTCTCTTCATCCTCCCTCCCTCCCTTCCTTCCTTCCTTCCTTCCTTCTTTCCTTCCTTCTTCCCTCCCTCTCTCCCTCCCTCCGTCCCTCTATCCATCCATCTCTGATCTTTCCCTCCCTCCATTCACTCTTCCTTTCTCTCTCAATCCTCGCCTTTCACTCATTCCTCTATCTTATCCTCCTCCTCCTCCTCCTCCTCCTCCTCCTCCTCCTCCTCCTCCTCCTCCTCCTCCTCCTCCTCCTCCTCCTCCTCCTCCTCCTGCAATACGTCCTCCTCCTCCTCCTCCTCCTCCTCTCTCTCTCTCTCTCTCTCTCTCTCTCTCTCTCTCTCTCTCTCTCTCTCTCTCTCTCTCTCTCTCTCTCTCTCTCTCTCTCTCTCTCTCTCTCTCTCTCTCTGTCTGTCTTTCTCTCTCTGTCTGTCTCTGTCTGTCTCTCTCTCTCTCTCTCTCTCTCTCTCTCTCTCTCTCTCTCTCTCTCTCTCTGCAACCATCCTCATTATAACACATCCTCTGCTTCCCTCCTCTCTCCTCCTCCTCCTCCTCCTCCTCCTCCTCCTCCTCCTCCTCCTCCTCCTCCTCCTCCTCCTCCTCCTCCTCCTTCCTCCTCCTCCTCCTCCTCCTCCTCCTCCTCCTCCTCCTCTCCCTTCACCTTTCCTTCATGTCCTCTTCATCTCTCCCCCTTGATCCTCTTCACCTCTTTCCTCCCCTTCCATCTCCCTTCCTTCCTCTCCTCTCACTGTGAAGACTTGATTAAGGCGAATGAAGGAGGAGGAGGAGGAGGAGGAGAAAGAAAGGAGCAAAGAGATAAAGATGAGAGAGAAGATAGAGTGAGATAGATAGTTTAAGATAAAAAATGAAGATATGAGAGAGAGAGAGAGAGAGAGAGAGAGAGAGAGAGAGAGAGAGAGAGAGAGAGAGAGTTAATTATACATATATAGAAAAAAAATAAATAAAAGTAAAACATCATCTAACCAATCAAATTAAAGCAATTCTCAATCCCTGCCCTCCCATTGGTCAGTCACCCAGCAAACTAACGCTTCCTATTGGCTCTTGTCCTCACTTGCTCTTGTCATTGGACAGGACGATTCCCGCCACTTAATTCCCTTCTCCTCATTGGCTCCTCACACCTCATCAGACGCACGTGATTGGCCCGTAATGAGATGCCTTGTGTGGGTCTTTATGTTTACCTGTCTGCTTTGGTGGTGGTGGAGTAGTAGTAGTAGTAGTAGTAGTAGTAGTAGTAGTAGTAGTAGTAGTAGTAATAGTAGCAGCATCAGCATTAGTATTAGTAATAGTAGTGGTAGTCGGAGTATTATTAGTTGAAGTAGTGGTAGTAGTAGTAGTAGTAGTAGTAGTAGTAGTAGTAGTAGTAGTAGTAGTAGTAGTAGTAGTAGTAGTAGTAGTAGTAGTGATAGTAGTAGTCGTAGTAATACCAGTAGTAACATTATATTGTAGCACCTTATTTGCAAGAGAGAGAGAGAGAGAGAGAGAGAGAGAGAGAGAGAGAGAGAGAGACAGAAAAACAGACAGAGACAGAGAAACAGACAGAGACAAAGCGACAGAGACAGAGAAGAAAAATAGAGATATAATTATAATTTTACAAGACAATTAACTCATCTATATTAACAACTTACAAGATAACACACGCTTGAACTAATTGTACATCTACGAATCTGTCTTGCTTTCTTCTTAACAATCTTTTAATTTACTCGCATCACTTCAACCACTCAAACTATCATCATCATCATTTCTACTTAAGACAATCATTGCAGCTCATCTCTCCTAATACCTGTTCTCTGATTGGCTGCTTTCTTCTTCCCCAGGACCAATGAACGTGGAGAATGCTGCTGTGTGGGCGTGGACAAGCGTTGGCGTGGGTTGTGGCACTGGTGCTGAGCTGGGCACACGCCGCCACGCCCCCTCCTGTTGTGGTGAGAGAGGGAGAGGGAGAGATGGTAAAAGCAAGTGAAGGGTAGGGAGAAATAAAGTGGGAGGGAGAGGGAGAGGAAAGGTGAAGGTTGATGAGCGAGAAGAGATGATAGAAACTAGGGATACATCTTCATTTATTTAAGGGAGAGTAGTAGTAGTAGTAGTAGTAGTAGTAGTAGTAGTAGTAGTAGTAGTAGTAGTAACAGTAGTGGTAGCAGCAGCAGTAACAGTAGTAGAAGTAGTAATAGTGATAGAAGTAGTAATGGAGAGAGAGAGAGAGAGAGAGAGAGAGAAGGGTAGGATGAAGAGTAGGAGTTGAGAGGTAAGGATGGGAGAGAGAGGGAAGGTGAATGGTGAAGGAAAATAAAAATAAAGGATAGGAGAGATGGGAGAGCAGAGAGAGAGAGAGAGAGAGAGAGAGAGAGAGAGAGAGAGAGAGGGAGAGTAATGGGTGAGAGAAGAAGGATGTTGGGTGAGAGATAAAAGGGAGATAAGATAAGTGAAGCAGTGGTAAGTGAAGGGTGTAATGGGACTGAGAGGGGAAGAGTAGAAAGGCAAAGATAAGTGAGAGGGGATAATGTGGGTAAGTAGTAGTAGTAGTAGTAGTAGTAGTAGTAGTAGTAGTAGTAGTAGTAATAGCTCTTCCTTTCTCTTCTTTCCTCATCCCTTCCTCTCCTTTTTCTTCCCTCCCTTCTCTTTCTCCACCATCATTATATTTTCTCTCTTCTTTCCTACTAGTTCCAGTTTTTCTCTTCTTTCTCTCTTTCTTCTTTTTCCTTTACTTTGCTCTTTCTTTACATCCTCTTTTTTCTAGTACCTTCTCGTTTCTCTCTCTCTCTCTCTCTCTCTCTCTCTCTCTCTCTCTCTCTCTCTCTCTCTCTCTCTCTCTTCCATCTTCATCATATCTACCTCTCTTTTTCTACCAATACCTCTTCTTTCTGCTCTAAAGTGGCTCCTAGGTCCGCTCTGAATGATACCACGGAGGAATTAGTGGTTGTCAGATCTTGAGGAAAACCGTGAGGCGTCCTTGTGATTAATGCGTTGATCGGCAGAAAACAAGTATTCTTCACATCAAATCAACAATATCATCAATAAGCTACTATATGTATTGAACACAAGAGCCACTTTAGAGTAGACAGACTATAGTAGTAGTAGTAGTAGTAGTAGTAGTAGTAGTAGTAGTAGTAGTAGTAGTAGTAGTAGTAGTAATAGTAATAGTAGCGTTATTTTTAGAACCGTAGTAGCAAGAGAGAGAGAGAGAGAGAGAGAGAGAGTAGTGATGTTTGTCTTCAAGTCAGCTGTCTGTGTGTGTGTGTGTGTGTGTGTGTGTGTGTGTGTGTGTGTGTGTGTGTGTGTGTGTGTGTGTTTGTTGACTGCAAGCATTGCTCATGATGATTAGGAAAAGGAAGGGTAGAGGAGGAGGAGGAGGAGGAGGAAGACCAAGGAGGAGAGAGAGAGAGAGAGAGAGAGAGAGAGAGAGAGAGAGAGAGAGAGAGAGAGAGAGAGAGAGAGAGAGAGAGAGAGAGAGAGAGAGAGAGAGGAATAAATTGACCGAGTGAGAGTGAGGAATAGGAAGAGGGGAAGAGTAGAGGAGGAGGAGGAGGAGGAGGAGGAAGGCGAAGAAAATTAAGAAATGTACCAGAAGAATATTTATTATACCCTGCAGATGGAGGAAAGATTAGCATACACACACACACACACACACACACACACACACACACACACACACACACACACACACACACACACACACACACACACACACACACACACACACACGATATTGCTAGTAGGCCATCAATACGAAAAAGTGAATGAATGTGAGAAGAAAGAAGGAGGATAGTTGGAGGAGGAGGAGGAGGAGGAGGAGGAGGAGGAGGAGGAGGAGGAGGAGGAGGAGGAGGAGGAGGAGGAGGAGGAGAAGAAGAAGAAGAAGAAGAAGAAGGGAACGAGGAAGAGGAGGAAGGATGATGTGTGATGCGGAATAATTGATTGGTAAAAGAGGAGAAAATGAGAGAGAGAGAGAGAGAGAGAGAGAGAGAGAGAGAGAGAGAGAGAGAGAGAGAGAGAGAGAGAGAGAGGAGGAGGAGGAGGAGGAGGAGGAGGAGGAGGAGGAGGAGGAATAAGAGGTGACATAGGGAATAATCTAGTCTTGAAATGTCACCTGTTGCTCTTCCTTCCCTCTTCCTCCTCCTCCTCCTCCTCCTCCTCCTCCTCCTCCTCCTCCTCCTCCTCCTCCTCCTCTTCCTCTTCCTCTTCCATCTCCTCTTTCTCCTCCTCCTATTTTGCATTTTTTTTTTGTTCTTTGTGTTCATTTTCATTATTAACCTGACGGGAATGAATTCTTTATTTTTGTCCTGTAATATCTGATACCGTGTCTTCTTCTTCTTCTTCTTCTTCTTCTTCTTCTTCTTCTTCTTCTTCTTCTTCTTCTTCTTCTTTCTTTCTTTCTTTTCTCTTCTATTCTTTTTCTTGTTATTCTTCTACGTATTTTTCCTTTTCTTTCCCTTATTTCTTCATACTCTTTTTTTATCCTCTCCTCTTTCTTCTGCCACTCCTGCAGGATAACGAGGCGGCGGGGCGGGCGGCGCTGAATGACGTGCTGAGGGACGTCTCTCACCTGTCCTCCGGGAGTATTGGGACCGCCTGCGCCGCTCAGCCTTTCTACAGGTGTGTGGGGGCATCTGGGAGCACGAGGGAAGGTGGGGAAGCATCATATCTAAGCCAGTCTTGCCTTCTCACTACGACTGTTTTGCAAGGGCACGGAAATGTTTGGCTCGGTTCTCAAGACTGTTTCTTTGTTGATAATGTAGAAAATGTTAATCTGTCACTAGAATCATAGAACCATTGAAAAATACGTGTCAATTCAATTACAGGGTTTTGATTTAGTTTCTCGTTGATAATGCAGAAATCTTGTTAATCTGTCACTAGAATCATAAAAGCAGTGAAAAATACATGTCAATTCAATTACAGGGTTTTTTTTTATTTAGTTTCTCTTATTGATAATGCAGAAATCTTATTAATATCACAAGTATCATAGAAGCAGTGAAAAATACGTGTCAATTCAATTACAGGGTTTTTTTATTTAGTTTCTCTTATTGATAATGCAGAAATCTTATTAATGTCACTAGTATAGAAGCAGTGAAAAATACGTGTCAATTGGATTAGAGAGTTTTGATTTAATTTCTCTTGTTGATAATGCAGACATCTTGTTAATCTGTCACTAGAATCATAAAGAAAACATCCCGTAATAACACGTGTCATTTTCAGCGAGGCACTTTTGAATACAGTGGAGGTGCGTCACGGAAGAAGTGTTCCAGCATATGATTATCAGTTACATGGCTTCTTAGCGGTGTTTTCATGGTTCTAATGACTTACTAACAAGATATATCCATTATGAGCAAGATAAACACCATTGAGAACCCGGCCAATGAACTCCATAGCCTTGAGTCGTATTAAGATGAAATAGGGAAAGAGAGAGTGAAAGAGAGCAAAGGGGTTCTGGGTGCGTATTCAGAAATGCTCTGAATACGCACCATGACTACTTTCCAAGGCTACAGAGATGATAAGTGAGGTTTTTAAGAGCGTTTCTCCAGTTGATATTGTAGAAATCTTGTCACTCTGCCTCTACAACCATAAAAACACCTTCAAAAACACCTGTAGATTTAAATAAAGCCTTTTGAAATTGTGGAGAAGTGTTTGAGAAGTGTTTGAATACTAATCTCGATCTAACTGCCATCTTATCTCTTACCGCTCCATCGCCTATCCTTCAGAATCGCGGTGGACATGAACAGATTTGAAGCGACGAGACAGAAGGTCGACTTGATAGTAAGGATCCTGAACAAGAATGCCAACCAAGGTGAGAGGGAAGAACGAGAAGGAAAAGTGCGAAACTGTGCGAGAGGAAAGGAAGAAAATTGAGGTATTGGTAGAAAGAAGGGAAGTTGATATGATGAAGATGAGAGAGAGAGAGAGAGAGAGAGAGAGAGAGAGAGAGAAGGTATTGGAAAAAATAGGA
>NC_059275.1:12867033-12879533 GCF_017591435.1 Portunus trituberculatus
ACTGCTATTAACATTACTGCCGCCTCGGTAAGAGAGAGAGAGAGAGAGAGAGAGAGAGAGAGAGAGAGATTATGTGTGTGGGTGTGAAGTTTTTTCTATTTCTTTTTATTGCATTTCTTTATATATTTTTCTCTTTTCTTTCTTTCATTTTTCATTTTTTTCTTCCTTTCTTCTTCCTCTTCGGTGTGTTTCCTTTTTCATTTCTTTCCTTCCATTATTTTCTTATTTTCCTATCCTCTTTCTTCCATCTTTTTTTTTTTTTTGGTACTTTCGTAAATCTTTCTTATTTTCTTTGATTTCCATTTTCTTAGCATCATTACATTCTTCTTCTTTATATTATTCATTTTCTTTTCTATTCATATTTATCCTTTTATCATTTCGTTGTTTCCGTTCGCTTTGCTTTCCAGTGTGTGTGTGTGTGTGTGTGTGTGTGTGTGTGTGTGTGTGTGTGTGTGTGTGATGTCACTGGAAACAAATTCGTAGCTTTTTATTTAGATTACCCCTAAAATAAACATCAACATTCTGTCACTGTATATATTTTTCCTAGTAATTCATGAGAGAGAGAGAGAGAGAGAGAGAGAGAGAGAGAGAGAGAGAGAGAGAGAGAGAGAGAGAGAGAGAGAGAGAGAACTTTAACCGGTCATTACATTTATTATCATTATCCTTCCTCCTTTTCCGTTTCCTCCTCCTCCTCCTCCTCCTCCTCCTCCTCTCCTTTTTCTTCCATCTACGGCTCTCCCTTCCCTCCTCTTTCACCCTCCCTCTTATCCCTACTCCACCTCTTCCCTCTGTCTCCCTTCTTCCTCCTGCATATACACCTCCACCTTACCTCCACCAATTCCTCCTCCATCTTCTGTCCCTTTTCACCCGCCTCCTTTTCCTCCTGCAGGCGGAGTGGGTGGACAGACAGCCGTGGTTCTGGGGCCAAGGTCCTTACGGCTCCCCAGACAGCTTTGAGAGGTTCCAGGAGAGGCGAGTGAAGGGTGCGCTGGGACGATGGACCTTCCCTTACTTCGTGTGCGAGGGCAGGAGGTGGCTGGTCAGTTACACGGCGTCCCTGCAGCCACTGGGGAAGTGAGGCGGAACAAGAAGGCCAGGTGTGTGTGTGTGTGTGTGTGTGTGTGAGAGAGAGAGAGAGAGAGAGAGAGAGAGAGAGAGAGAGAGAGAGAGAGAGAGAGAGAGATGCTCTTTGCATTACCACTCATAGCCTCTTTGAGCGCAATTATTAGTTTACTCTCTCTCTCTCTCTCTCTCTCTCTCTCTCTCTCTCTCTCTCTCTCTCTCTCTCTCTCTCATACACACTCATTGCACATTCAAGATTTCCTTTTCACTTTTCTACGACTTATGGTTGTGGAGAGAGAGAGAGAGAGAGAGAGAGAGAGAGAGAGAGAGAGAGAGAGAGAGAGAGAGAGAGAGAGAGAAGTGAATAAGGAAAAAGAAATGAAGAAGAAATAGAGCTTGAAAATAGGAAGAAGAAACGAAGGGGAGAGAATAAAAAGAATATAAATGAAACGAATGAAGATAAAGATGGAGGGGAGAGAAGAAGAATAAAGAAGGGAAAGGAAGAGATGGAGGAGGGCAAGATAAAGGAGGGGAAGCAAATGGGGATGAGGTAGAGGATAGGGGAGAGAGAGGGGAGAGGGGAGTGATAGGGAAGAAGATAGGAAAGGATTGGAGAGGATTTGAGATGAAAGGTAGAGATGAGAAGCCTTTCACGTTGAGCCTCGTATTGGAATGTCACCATCATCATCATCATCATCATCATCATCATCATCATCATCATCATCATCATCATCATCACCATCATCACCATCACGACCATCATCATCATCGCAATTTTCTTTATTTTTACTATTATTTTTTTTTTTTTTTTATGGTTTTTGTCTGTTGTTGTTGTTGTTGTTGTTGTTGTTGTTACGAATGAACAAAGTAACCGTTGTTTTTTCACATACTCTTGTTATTAATTGTGTTGTTGTTGTTGTTTTTATTTGGAAGCTGTTATAGTCATTATCTATTCCGTCACTCTTACAACAACAACAACAACAATAACAACCACCACCACCATCACTACTACTACTGCTATTGCTGCTACTACTACTGCTGCTACTGCTACTACTACTACTACTGCACTACACAGCTACTACTGCCACTACTGCTGCTACTACTGCTGCTGCACTGCTGCTGCACCACAACAACAACAACACCTGCCACTGCTGCTGCCACCACCACTGCACCACCACCACCACCACTGCTGCTGCACCACACCACAACACCACTACTGCTACCACCACTCACTGCCACTGCTACCACCACCACTGCTGCCACTGCTGCTGCTGCTACTACTACTACTACTATTACTACTGCTACTCCTCCTCCTCTACTACTACTACTACTACTACTACTACTACTACTACTACTACTACTACTACTACTACTGGTACTACCTTTACAACTACGACTACAAACATTACACCTTACACCCACCATTACCACCACCACCACCACCACCACCACCACCAAGCTAATCTAACAATTCTCTAACAGTGAGATGGATGTGGTGAGCGTGGACATCGACCTGACATCATTTGACATCAACCAGTGTGATGGGCCGGAGGAAGAGGAGGGAGAGGAAGAGGAGGAGGAGGATGGGGAGAAGATAAACACCCAGCTCTCCTTTTTCAAACACTCTCACAAATGCAACACAACAACATCTGAGGTGAGTGTTGATAGTGATGGGAAGAGGTGATAGGGAGGGGCGATGGGGAGGAAGGGACGAGGTAATAAGTTGTGAAAGGAAGGGATAACTTAAGAAAACAAGGGATGAATTTGGGATGGGAAGGGATGAAAGAAAGAAGCAAAGGATGAAGAGGTGAAGGGGACAGATGAAGGGAGATGGTGAGGGGGGGATGAGTTAGAAGGGAAGAGATGAAGGGAAGGAGTGAACTGATGTGTAGAGAAAGGGAAGATAGATTGGATGAAGAGAAAAGAGAAGGGAAAATGTGACAAAGAAAGAGAAAACTGAGAAAAAAAAATGGCTTAGAATAGAGCAAAGGTTTAGAAATGTGTGAAAGA
Source organism: Portunus trituberculatus (assembly GCF_017591435.1). Lineage (NCBI taxonomy): Eukaryota > Metazoa > Arthropoda > Malacostraca > Decapoda > Portunidae > Portunus > Portunus trituberculatus. The sequence goes on from NC_059275.1 coordinate 12,870,106, forward strand.
GAAAATGGAAAAGATATGAAAAGGAAAAGAAAAGACGTGCATAATGCGTTGAGGAGAAAAGTAGAGGAGGAAAAGAGGAAAAAAAGGTAGGGAAAAAGGGGAAAAGCTAGGAGGATAAGGAAGGAAGGGCGGAAGAGATATTGATAGAAAGTAGGGGAGGATAAGGAAGTTGGGAGAAAGGATTAGGAAGAGAAGGGAGGAAGGCAGGGAGGCAAGGTAGGGTGGGGGATTTGAGAGGAAAAGGAAAGGAAGAGATGAAATTTAGAGTAAAGCATTGAAGGAGTAGAGGAAAAGGAAAGGAATGAAGGAGAAGAAAGGAAAGAAACATAAGGAAAACTATTAAGTGTGTGAAATAAAAAAAAGTTATGATTAGGAAGAAAAAGTTTACATGAAAAGGAAGACGAAAGGGAAGGAAGAAGAGTACATGAAAGGAAAATAAATGAAGAGGAGGAAAAGAAGAAAGAAAAGTGTCATGTATGTGGATTGGACAGCTGTATAAAGTGTAAACAGGTGTAATTGGGAAGAAGAGGTATATGAAAAAAGAAAACGAAGGGGGAAGGAAGAATATTGCAAGAAAGGAAAATGAATAAAGAGGAGATAAAGGAGAGAAAAATGTGTCATGGGTGTGAAACAAACAGCTGTATTAAGTGTAAACAGGTGCAATTGGGAAGAAAAGGTATATGAAAAGGAAAACGAAAGGGAAGGAAGAGGAGTAGACGAAAAGAAAATAAACTAAGAAGAGAGAAAAGAGAGAGAAAAGTGTCATGGGTGTGGAAAGGAAAGCTGTATTAACCCCTTCAGTACCATGACGCGTTTCCATATTCATCCTGCTTACTATTTGGTGATTTTATACAGCTTCAGAAACTTTTGTGGGGGGATTAGAATAGTGAAGACTGGACATTAAGCTTCTGACCTCCATAGATCCTTCCTAATGTAGATAAAATCGTCTAATCGTGCCCAAAACTCGAGATAAAAATGCATCCCAGTGCTGAAGGAGTAACGTGTAAACAGGTGTGACTAGGAAGAAACGATATGCATGAAAAGTAAAGCGAAATGGGAGGAAGAGTAGAGGAAAATAAAATAAAAGAAGAGGGAGAGAGAGAACGAATATCATGTGTGTGGAATAGACAGGTATGCGAGATGTAAACAGGTGTGATTAGAAAGAGCAGGTATAAACGAAAAAAACAAAAATGCACATAACTTAAGTAGGAGCGAAGTATGTGAATAAGAGAAAACAGGGAAATAATACATCACATCAGCCTTCTTGCATTACTCATATTCAGAAAGAAAAGCAAAACAAACAATAATTAGAACAGGCACATAAGAAAGGAAAAAAAGAGACAACGGAAATAGAAGAGTAAAGGAGGAAAATAAAAGAAGAGAAAAAACTGAATTGTATCTCTATCAATCACGAAGAAGAGAGAGAGAGAGAGAGAGAGAGAGAGAGAGAGAGAGAGAGAGAGAGAGAGAGAGAGAGAGAGAGAGAGAGAGAGAGAGAGAGAGAGAGAGAGAGAGAGAGAGAGAACAAAGACATAAACATAATCAAAGACAAACATACAAACGCTATCTACCATTCATAACCACAAAAAAAGTAAGAAAAAAAAGTAACAAAGCGAGACCCCGTTATCACTTGTGTAGGCCGTGACAGGAGACAGGTTTGGGGACAAGAAGGCAGACACCACCACCACCAAACCATCACCACCACCACCACCCATTGAACAAGAGAAGGCGACAGGCATGGGTGGGCGTGGCACGGGAACAGCTAGACTTAAAGGTGCGTGGTGCGAGGTACCTTATTGGGAGGCCGAGTGACAGGTGCTGCTGGGGAATAAATTGCTTGTGACGCACCTGCCACGAATAAGAAGGAAATTTGCAAGGTGGAGAGTCCGGCGTGACGCGTGTGGGGAAAGAACGCTTGTGTGTGTGTGTGTGTGTGTGTGTGTGTGTGTGTGTGTGTGTGTGTGTGTGTGTGCGTAAATGAATCCGTCACGTGTGTTATAGTCTGTCTACTCTAAAATGGTTCCTGGATTCAAAACCGTAGCTTATTTATTTATTATTTTTATTTATACCATGTGGGCTTTTCACGGCAATTTCTGGGCTAAAGGGGATACTTTTTTGGGTACCTCCTATCTCAAAGCTCACCCGCTAGGAAACCGTTGCCCCGAGTGAGGAAGCCCAACTTACACTCGGACCGTGGACAGGATTCGAACCCGTGCACTTGGAGACCCCTCGGACCCCAAAGCACGCATGGTTCCACTGCACCACGGCGGCCCCTGATGACGTGATTGATTTGATGTGAATAATACTTGTTTTCTGTTGATCAACGCACTTATTACAAGGACAGCTCACGGTTTTCCTCAAGATCTGACAACCACGCATTCCCTGGGACACTATTCAAACCGAGAGCCAGGAGCCCCTTAGAGTAGACAGACTATAGTGGTGGTGGTGGTGGTGGTGGTTTACTAAGCTTAATGAGTGACAGGTTTGTTCTCTTAGCATTGATTTGACAGGAGTGATGGGAAGACAGGTGTAGGATGCAAGATAATAATACGCAGCAGGTGTGTAGACAGTGCTGTGGTGGTTTACTAAGTATTAATTCAGGTGTGTTCTTTTATCTTTCGCTTGCCAGGTGTAAAGAGATGAAGAAAGGTGTAGGATGCGAGAAAACAATACTTAGCAGGTGTGTAAGTCAACCAGATGTGTGCTGCTGTTGCTGCTTGCTGAGAATAAGTATCAGCAGGTGTGTAAATAACCTAACCTCACCTCACCTAACAAATCATACACCCCACTAATCTGACAGGTGTGCAAGGCCATGTGAGCCCATAATGACAAATGTGTAACGAAACAGAAAGCCGTAAATGACAGGTGTGAGTGTGGAGGTGTGTGGTAGCGCGACGGTGAGGTGCGCAGGCAGGCAGGCAACAGGTGTGTGGCTGGGGAGCGGTTAGGGGAGAAGGTGTGTGGGTGGGAGAGAGGTTGCGATACACACCTGTGGAAGATACACGTACATTATTGATTGGCTCAGGGAAGGGAAGGAGGAGGAGGAGGAGGACGAGGATGACGAGGAGGACGAGGAGGACATGAGTAAAAAGAGGAAAGGGGAGAACAGCACAAGAAACAAGAGCAAAAGCAACAACAAGAACAACAACAACAACAACAACAACAACAACAACAACAACAACAGTAACAAGACGAAGAAGAAGAGGAAGAGGCGGTGTGAAGGAGGCAATTAAGGGAGGAACAAAAGACAAAAAGAAAGGAAAGGAAACCCAAGAGGAAATGAGAGAAAGAGAGAGAGAGAGAGAGAGAGAGAGAGAGAGAGAGAGAGAGAGAGAGAGAGAGAGAGAGAGAGAGGACAACAAAAAATGGATAAGGAAGAGGAGTAGGAGGAGGAGGAGGACGAGGAGAAACAGAAACAGGAGATGCCAGAGAGAGGGAGAAAAAAATGATGGAGAGAAGATGGAAGAAGAGGAGGAGGGAAGGAGGAACAATAGGAGGAAAAAGAAGAAAATGTGCTTACCTGGAAGACCTGTTACATGAAGAGGAGGAGGAGGAGGAGGAGGAGGAGGAGGAGGAGGAGGAGGAGGAGGAGGACGAGGAGAAGGAGGAGGAGGTGGAGAAGGAGAATATAATAGGGGGGAGGAGAAAGAGGAGGAGAAAGGGATGACATAAGACGAGGTTAATTAAGAGAGAGAGAGAGAGAGAGAGAGAGAGAGAGAGAGAGAGAGAGAGAGAGAGAGAGAGAGGTAAGGGGATACAGGTAGCTAGGAAAAAATGACAAGTTTCCTTTTAGTGTTGGAAATCCTTAGAGTTGTAGACTCGAAAAATGTTTGATTGGATCCAGATTTGATGATGCCAATGTGCCCTTCTGTCCTTCCTTCTTTCCTTCCTTCTTTCCTTCCTTCCTTCTTTCCTTCTTTCCTTCCTTCCTTCCTTCCTTTCCTCTTTCCTTCCTTCCTTCCTTCCTTCCTTCCTTCCTTCTTTTTTTTTTTTTTTTTTTTTTTTTTTACTTTATTACATATTTTTTATACATTGGTGAGTCAAGAGCTTCAGTAGGGTTGCTGAGAACTATCTTTGACATGGAATTAAATACACAGAACAACTAAAATATGCAAAACTAAATTACCAATTATACAGACACGTACAGTACATGTGCTATTTACATGCTATGGTTGTTTAATCCATGCATTGGCAGCAGACTTAAAGGTGTGTAGGGAGGTGGTGTAGTGAAGCTGTGTCTGCATAACCAGATGGTTCCACATTCGCGTATAACGTGGAAGGAAGGAGCGAAGGAAGGTCTCCGTCCTAGCAAAAGGGACGACGAGTTGGTGAACCCTGGATGTGGCAGCTCTGGTGGTGTGGCCATGTGGCTGTGCCCAGGGCTGGCGGAGTGCAGTCAGGTGCGGGGCGCCTTGCTTATGTGTCTTGTAGATGACACACAACCCTGCCACATCACGACGCTGCTGAAGAGGCTGCATGGTAGGGGACGGCTGGTCTGGCGGGGCCTTTAGACGTATCAGGCGTTGTGCTCGATGCTGGATCTTGTCTAGAAGGCTTAAGTATGAGGGGGGGCAGGACAACCAGGTGAGAGGGGCATACTCCATAAGGGGGCGGACTTGAGCTGCATATAGGGTGGAGATTCCCTGGGAGTCGAGGAGATGTGAGACGCGCCGGATGCAGCTAAGTTTCCATGCGGCTTTCTTGGCTATAGTCCTGACGTGTCCAGTGAAGGTCAGGGCACTGTTCATTTCCACATTTCTTTCTTTTTCTTCCTTCCTTCTCCCTTCTTTCTTTCCTTCCCTCTTCCTTTTCCTTTCTTCTTTTCCTGCCTTCCTTCTTTCCTTCTTTCTTTTTTCCTTCCTTCCTTTCTTTCTTCCTTCCTTCCTTCCTTCTATCATTTATTTTCTTTCTGTCGTTCCTTTAATTTCTCTTATTTGTTTTTTTTGTTTCTTTCCTACCTTTTCTTTTCTTCCTTCAGTTTCCATTTTCCATCATTTCTTTCGACCTTCATCCTTCCTTCTTTCCTTCCTTCCTTCATTCATTCATTCATTAACTTCCTTCTTTCCTTTTTTTTCATTCGTCTGTTTTTCATCTTTCTTTTTTATTTTCCTTCTTTCTTTCTCTCTTTCTTTCCTCTCTTCCTTCTACATTTTTCATTCTTCCTTTATTTTCAGTTCATCATTCATGTCTTTATCCTTATCTTCTATTTATCCTCCATTTTTCTTCTCGCTTTTTTTTCTTTTTCTTTTTTTTATCTCTTACTTCTGTTATTCTTCTTTCCTCCCTCCCTCCCTTCCTTCCTCCCTCCCTTCCTTCCTTCCTTCCTTCCTTCCTTCCTTCCTTCCTTCCTTCCTTCCTTCCTTCCTTCCTTCCTTCCCTCCCTCACTAATGACACCACTGATGACGGCAGGACTGAGTTAAGTAGGTAAAAATTCAATTGCCGTAGTGTTTTTAAAGGGATGGTATTAGAGAGAGAGAGAGAGAGAGAGAGAGAGAGAGAGAGAGAGAGAGCATTTACGAAGAAACATGCTCTCACACTCTCGCTAAAACACACACACACACACACACACACACACACACACACACACACACACACACACACACACACACACACACACACACACAGCGTTCTCCTCTTGCCCTTATTTCATCACCTTTTCCTCCCTCCTCCTCCTCCTCTTCCTCCTTCTCGTTCTCTCCTCCTCCTCCTCCTCCTCCTCCTCCTCCTCCTCCTCCTCCTCCTCCTCCTCCTCCTCCTCCTCCTCCTCCTCCTCCTCCTCCTTTAAAAGTACCATAATAAAGATCATTTAATGGCAAAGAAAATCTCAATACGGAAAAGAAGAAAAATAGGAGAAAAGTAAGAAAATACAGAACTGAGAAGATAATCTGAATGCGAAAATGGAAGAAGAAAGAAGGAAAGGAATGAAGGAAGGAAGAAGAAAGAGTCACAAAATAAAGAAGAAAGATGAGAGAAGAATGTCTGAGTAAAGAAAAATGAAGAGGATATACAATAAGGAAGGAAGGAAGAGAGGAAGAAAGGAAGGAAGGAAGGAAGGAATGAAGGAAGGATGGAAGGAATGAAGGAAAAAGAAGCTGTCATTACCCAAGAAAAAGAAAGAAAGAAAGAAGAGAAGAAAATGAATCTAGGAATTAAAAACACATTAAACAATATTATTTACATTAGCATTGTTTTGTCCTTTACTCCAGTCATGTATCACTCCGACACACACACACACACACACACACACACACACACACACACACACACACACACACACACACACACACACACACACACGCTACAGGTAACACACTACAGTATCACCAGGTGTGTTGATCATTAACTAGCCACCTGTCACTTCACCACTATACAGTCAGCGCCATCAAAACAAAAACAAAACAAAAAAATCAACGAAAAGAAAAAGAACCATATTTTTTTCAGACATGACCTCATTTGTGTGTGTGTGTGTGTGTGTGTGTGTGTGTGTGTGTGTGTGTGTGTGTGTGTGTGTGTGTGTGTGTGTGTGGGTGGGTGGATGTGTCTAGTGGCCCTGAAGCAAAACGAGAAATACACTCTCTCTCTCTCTCTCTCTCTCTCTCTCTCTCTCTCTCTCTCTCTCTCTCTCTCTCTCTCTCTCTGAAATTCCACTCCCGTTGCAATTTCGCCACTTTTTAACTTCACTAACAAATCCTACTTTAGAGAGAGAGAGAGAGAGAGAGAGAGAGAGAGAGAGAGAGAGAGAGAGAGAGAGAGAGAAGCAGGCTCAGTGATATACAAGAAGACAAAGAGACAGACAGATAGACAGACACATAGCTATAATGTCAGAAGTAAACAGTGATAAGTGATAAAAGAGGAGGAGGAGGAGGAGGAGGAGGAGAGGAAGAAGAAGAGGAGAAGGAGGAGGAGGAAGGAATGATTAAGAGACAACTTGAAAGGGGAAGAAAAAGTAGAAAGTAAAAGACAAAAATTAATCACTTCTAAACGAGGATGAAGAAGAAAGAGGAGAAGGAGGTGGAGGAGGAAAAGAAGGAGGAAGAAGAGGAGGAGGAGGGAAAGAGAGAAGGAAGGAGAGGAGGAAGAATAATAAGAGTTGCAGTAGTAAAGCGCAATGAAGGAATGAAAACAAAGAAAATAATGCAGGAAAGAATGCTGAAATGAAGGGAAAAAAATATCTAGGGAAACGAAAGAAAGCAAACAAGAAAATAGGGAAGAAAAAGAAAACGAAGGAAAGAAAGATAAAACTCAAGCAAGAAATAAAATCCAGGAATTGAAGAAGAAAAAAGAAAAAAAAATCAGAATACGAAAAAAAGGAAAAAAAAAAAAAAAACTAGACAAACTAAAAGAAAGAAAAGATTATTTGAACACGAGAAAGAAATAACATCCAGGAATTCAGGAAAGAAGGAAAAAAAGCAAAATTCGAGTAAAAAAAAAAAAGATGGAAGGAAGGAAGGGTAGAATTAAAGATAAGGGGTTCGAGGGAAGGATTGGTCGTGAGGCTTTCCTGGGCTATGAAAAGAGATTACACTCCTCACTACTGATGTGGGTCGAGACGTGACGGGTAGGGGTTGCCATGGTGACGCGGGGCTGCTAGTGGCGGTGGTGGTGGTGGTGGTGGTGGTGGTTGTTGCTGCTGCTGTGGGATGTGACTGGTTATGAAACAAGCCTGGTCACATATCTCTCTCTCTCTCTCTCTCTCTCTCTCTCTCTCTCTCTCTCTCTCTCTCTCTCTCTCTCTCTCTCTCTCTCTCTCTCTCTCTCTCTCTCTCTCTCTCTCTCACACACACACACACACATACACACATACACAGGTATTTATGGATACACACCTGCGCTCTCTCATTAGCACACCTGCAGGGCCATTCATTGTTAACACACCTGGTCTCTCTCTCTCTCTCTCTCTCTCTCTCTCTCTCTCTCTCTCTCTCTCTCTCGCTCTCGCTCTCAAGCACACCTGACCTTCCACCGCTGTTCGTAAATAAGGTATCCATGACAACACCTGTATAATAGGTGTATATAACATTACTGTGTACATAACCAATACCTTTTTTTAGTCGAGTGTAGTAGTAGCAGCAGCAGCAGCAGTAGTAGTAGTAGTAGTAGTAGTAGTAGTAGTAGTAGTAGTGATGGTGGTAGTGTCATTATTATAAGGTGCAAGTCTTTTCACGGAGCATATTTGTCTCTTCAAGTGATAGGAAGTGATGGGTGATGTTGGGAAGGGCTGGGTGATGATGGGAAGTGATATGGAAGTGTTGGTGGGTGATGGGAAGTATTTGGTAATGGTGTGAAAGGTTTGAACGATAGAAAGTGATGGGGATGTGAAGGGAGGTGATGCAGTGATGGGAAGTAATAGGTGGTGATAGTTACTGATGAATGGTGATGTAAAAATTATGAGTGAAGACAAGAAGTAATGAAAAGTGATGGAACTTTACAAGGAGACTGACAATTGAGTGGGCAGTCCTCCTCTCTTACATAAAAAAAAAACAATAGTGATGAATAATGATGATAGATGATTGAAAGGGGTTGAATAATGAATGATGAAAAATACCTTCCTCTTTACTTATTCACCCTTTTATTCATCACCTGTATATTTAATCACCTGTAGGGCGTCATTGTTACCTGTATGCCTAATCACTGAATTGAGCCTATTTGTTAAAGCTGAGTGAAGGCCAAATAGCGTTAGATATATATCCGTGTTCATTATAGCTTCTCTTTTTAATTAGGCACACCTGTCTAATTAATACACGTCTCTATGCAATTAGCTGTATTACATCATACGTGTATCTTTCCATCTAATCACACATTCCTATCTGTTGTAATTACTTAGTGTTAATTACCACATTCTCATAATCGCTCACTCGCACGCTCACACACTCACTCACACTCACTCACTCGCTGGGTCACTCACTCTCACTCACTGGCTCACTCACTCCTCTCGCGGGGTCACACACTCGCTCACTCACTCACTCACTCTCAGTCAGTCAGTCAGTCAGTCACTCATTTACTGGCTCACTGTTTCACTCACTCACTCTCTCACTCACTTATTCACTGGCTCATTCACTCACTCACTGGCTCACTCACTCACTCACTAGGTCCCTAACTCTCACTCACTCACTCACTCACCCGCCAACATACACACACACACACACACACACACACACACACACACACACACACACACTTTCCTCTATCACCTTCAACATTTCAGAGCTACATGGCTGGAAAAAGCTCAGTAATCAGACTTTCGGCGAATAGCTGGGGAATTTTAACCTCTCCAGCACCATGAAGGGTTCCCATATCCATTCTGGTTACTATTTGCTGACTTTAAACAGCTTCAGAAACTTATGTTCGCGTTTTAACATAGTGAAGACTGTGGTTATTAATCTTTTGACCTCCATAGACCCTTCCTAATATAAATAAAATCGTCAAA
>NC_059275.1:12882033-12884533 GCF_017591435.1 Portunus trituberculatus
GTTTTATCTATTCATTTCCTCTCCATTTGTAAAATTTTCCTCACATTCCACTTTTTTTCACTATTTCCCCTATATCTTCATTACTCCCCTCTTTTCTGCTTATTTCTCTCTCAGTTCTCCCTTATTCAGTGTATTTCCAATCCATCTCAATTATTTTTCCCTTGATTTGAACTACAATCTCTCTCAAATTTTGTCTGTTTTCATTATTCATTCACTCCACCCACGTTGTTTTCCTCCTGACAGTGGCATGGGAGGGGAAACAGAAGCACAACACCTCCTTCTATGACCTTATGTACACGTGCCGCCCTTGCCCCGAGCGCTGCCCTAACTGCACGAGGAACGAGCCCTGCGATGCGCCTTACAATTGGCCCTTCAGGTGAGACGCGGCTGGTTAGCGGAGCAGTGTTGCGAAGGGTAAGGCAAGGATGGTGGATAAAGAGTCAGGAAGGTGGAAGAGAAGGATGTGAGAGGTGAACGTGGAAGAGAGGCTGGAGGGAGGAAAGGTGAGGGAGGGAAGAAAGGTGAGGAATAGAGGCGGAAATGGAGGGATACAAGGGAAGGAGGAATACTGCCAGAAATGGAGAGAGGAAGAAAAGAAGGATGAGAAAGGTAAGGAAGAAAAAGGTGAAGGAGAGATAGCTGGAGGAGATAAGGTAGGGAGGAGGGAGAAATAGTAAGAGAAAAAGTGAAGTGAGGTAGGTGGAGGAGCAAAGGCAAGGACGGAGGGAAAGAAGGAAGGAAGGGATGGTGGAGGAAAAGAATGGGGAAATGGAGAGGAGTTAGAGAGAGAGAGAGAGAGAGAGAGAGAGAGAGAGAGAGAGAGAGAGAGAGAGAGAGAGAGAGAGAGAGAGAGAGAGAGAGAGAGAGAGAGAGAGAGAGAATGCTTACGGGGTTTCTCACTGAGCAGGAAAGTGGAAAGGAGGAAGATGAGGGAAGAGGAGGAGGAGGAGGAGGAGGAGGAGACAAAAGAGAATGGAGGAGCATAGGAAAGAATAGGAATCGTGTGTGTGTGTGTGTGTGTGTGTGTGTGTGTGTGTGTGTGTGTGTGTGTGTGTGTGTGTGTGTGTGTGTGTGTGTGTGTGTCCCTTTTTCTTATAAGTGGCCTCATGCTGAGCTCTATTCTTTATTAAACACACACACACACACACACACACACACACACACACACACACACACACACACACACACACACACACACACACACACACACACACACACACACACACACACACACACACACACACACACACACACACACACACACACAGAAGACCCTTCTCTTCCACAGCCGGCTCACCCACCTTCCTTCTGCGTCTCCTTCAGAATAGCGCTGTTGTCCATCTCGCTGCTGTGCATTGTATTCACCTTCGTGCTGATGGCTCTGGTCTACCACTACCGGAGCGTCAAGGTGTTCCGCCTCGCCTCGCCCACCTTCCTCTGCATCTGTCTCATCGGCTGCATCATCATGTACTTTGAGGTAAGGCTGAGGGTGGTGGAAGTAAAGAGGTGGATGGAGGTAAGAATAAGTGATAATGTGACGTGAGTGCTAAAAATGGTAAGATGGTGAGTAAAGATGATGTGAGTTTAGAGTGATAGGTATGTACACACGCCAGCACTTGACTCCTTGCCAATTCCGGCCATATAATTTCTCAGTAGCAACAACTGGTAGCCCCAGATAGGGAAATTAGCAGGCAGGCAGGAGGGCCAACCGGGCTACGTCAGAGGCAGTGAGTGAATGAAAGTGATACGTGTTCTTAAGGCCGAAAAGGCTTCTATCACATAAGTACTTGTCAGTTTAGTAAGTGCAATGTGGTACTTGCCACGTACTCATATGACACTCCCTCTCTTAGTTTTACAGGTGCTTGTTGCTTTAGTAGGTGGTTATTAAACTTTTAACTGCCACAGAAAACTGGTACGTGTCTTTTTAGTACGTGCTGGTGTCACATTTGTACGTATTAGAAAGGTAACATATAATATGTAAAAACTTGATAAGGCCCCTTCCACACGAAGGGCGGGCAGACACTGCTACCAATTTGTGGTGCGGACCTAACCTAACATAACCTAACCACGTACTTACATTACTGTATAAAAATTACGTACGTACTTAGTTCTAGTAATTATAAAAAAAATCACGTAATTAAATGACAAGTTATACGTACTAAAATGACAGAGAAGGCTACTTTAAATTCAAGGGCCAAGGATAAGTAGTACGTGATATCACGTATTTAAGTGACGGTACTTATGAAACACTGAATCACAAACTTAAATGACATATGACCACGTACATTTGAAACACGTACCAAAGTTCCCAGCCCGAGGCAGCGTTAGCCAATGGCAACTTCCATGAAAGAAGGATGACGGATGTCACTTGTTTGATATACAATTATGAAAATTGCTTCATTAAATAGGGAAACGACATACAGATGTAAGAGTACCTACTTGTTGGTATATCACATATATACATTATGTAAAGGCATTATTGTATTTCTCGTTAATTCTG
>NC_059275.1:12889533-12897033 GCF_017591435.1 Portunus trituberculatus
TTCAAACTGTAAGACTCAAATCCTACGGTTCCACACCCATAAGCCTTTTTCCCCTCGGTGGCTTAGTCCTAAATATCCTTTTGCCCTCCTCCTCCTTCTTCTTCTTCTCCTCCTCCTCCTCCTCCTCCTCCTCCTCCTCCTCCTCCTCCTCCTCCTCCTCCTCCTCCTCCTCTTATACTTTTTTCTTTTTTTTATCCGTGATCTTTTTTTTTTCTTTTCCATCATTATCATCGTCATTTTCTTCTTCTTCTTCTTCTTCTTCTTCTTCTTCTTCTTCTTCTTCTTCTTCTTCTTCTTTATCTTCAGTTTTTTTTTTTCGTCTTCCTCCTTCAATTATTCATCATTATATTTCTTCTTCCGTTTCCTTGTTTTTTCTCCCCTTCTTCCTTGTTCTTCTTGCTCTTCCTTCTCCTCCTCCTCCTCCTCCTCCTCCTCCTCCTCCTCCTCCTCCTCCTCCTCCTCCTCCTCTCCTCCTCCTCCTCCTCCTCCTCCTCCTCCTCCTCCTCCTCCTCTTTTTCTTCCTCCTATTTTCACGTGTGCTTCTTTTTCCTCCTTCCTTTCATGTAGTTTTTTTATTTTTTTCTTCTTTGCCTTCTCTTCCTCCCTTTTATCTTGTCATAGTGCTCTCTCTCTCTCTCTCTCTCTCTCTCTCTCTCTCTCTCTCTCTCTCTCTCTCTCTCTCTCTCTCTCTCTCTCTCTCTCTCTCTCTCTCTCTCTCTTCCATCAATATATTGGTTTTAGGTTCAAGTTTTCCTTAAACAATATTTTACGTAAACAGAGAGAGAGAGAGAGAGAGAGAGAGAGAGAGAGAGAGAGAGAGAGAGAGAGAGAGAGAGAACAAAGAAGAGAAAAAAATTACGAGGAAACGAAGAGAGGACGAAAAAATGAGGAGCAGGTAAAGGAAGAGGAGGAGGAGGAGATGGAGGAGGAGGTGGAGGAGGAGGAGGAGGAGGATATAGAAAGGAGATGAGAGAGAGGATGACAGGAAAGCGGAGAGAGAGAGAGAGAGAGAGAGAGAGAGAGAGAGAGAGAGAGAGAGAGAGAGAGAGAGATGCCCCCAAGAACTAATACTGGAGAAAAATAGAGTGGCAGAAAAATCATTGTCTCTCTCTCTCTCTCTCTCTCTCTCTCTCTCTCTCTCTTCACCTCCACACACTCGTCTCCACCTTTTATCCTCCCCTATTCCCCCATTTCTCCCCTCATTACAACTTTAAGCTCCCCACTCACTCCCCATTCCTTCTCCCATCTCCCCCTCCCTCCCTCCTTTCATTTTTGTTGAGCTAGCTTTATTTCTTTATCCTTCTCTCTCCATTTTTTCTTATGTTCTTTAACTTTTCTTGGCTAGTCTTTTTTTCCTCTCCTCCTTCCTATCTTCCTTCTTTTTCTTCCTTCCTTTTCTTTTTTATTGGTACTATCTTTTATTTTTCTTTTCATAGTTTTTAAGATTTTTTTCCCTTCTTTCTTTTTTTTTATTGTATTCCTTCCTTTTCTTCTTTTCTTCTTTTCTCTGCCTCTCTGTTTTCGTTTTCTCGGTGTGTACACTTTCTTACTTTTCTCCTTGTTTTCCTCTTTCCATTCTATTTTTCCTTCTGCGTAGCATTTCTTTCTTTTTCCTCGTCCTTCTTCCTTGTTCCTTTTCCCTTCCCACACCATTTCTGTTTCTTGTAGTTTCTTGTAACAGCTTGTGTCCCGAAATCTTCAATCACACGTCCTTCCCTCAGTAACCAGTACATGCCCAAATCAGCACCACTAACCCTGTAAAAACCAGTAAATGAACACAGTACCCCAGTAAACTAAGACAGTACAGCGCATCTTATTCCCAGTACTCCAGTCATATCTCCTTCCCTATGCAATTCTATGTAAACAGTACCTCTCTCTTTCTCCCGGTACAGATGGCAGCCATATTCCCGGTCCTGGACACCTACTCCTGTGTGGCAACCAAGTGGACGCGACACCTCGGCTTCTGCATCACGTTTTCTTCGCTCCTCATGAAGACCTGGAGGTGAGAAAGGTGACGGAGGGAGCGATGGGGGAACTAAATTGACTGCTTCCTTCGTTCGGGTTTCCTCTCCTGATTGATTCATTTTATCTATTTATGTATTTATTTATGTTTATTTCATTTACTGTTTGTGGGAGAAGGAAAATAATGTGGGACTTTTTTTTCCTTTTCCTTCCTTTATTTATTTATTTATTTATCTATCTATGTGTGTATTTTTAGCATCAATGAGCGAAATTTACAATCGGCAACTTCTTTCGGTTCTTCGTCTTGTTTTTGTCATTGTCCTTGTTTTTGTTCTTCATGTTCATATTTTCATCTGTAACGTGAAAGAGCGCACTGGTCTATGGGAGAGGAGAGAGCCTGCTAAACTGCTGCTCCCTGCATACCTCTTCCCTCCATCCCCGAAAAGAGTGAACCAGAAAACAAAAAAGTCTTTCCAAATCGGAGGTCAATTTCTTTCCGGAGATAAGCTCGCCCCGTGAAGGTCGTCGTGTTTTCAGCCCCGAGGAGTGTGTGGTGGTCGTGCGGTCGTGAGTTCGTGAGGTCGTGAGGTGAGGCTTGCGTCTGACCGAAATGCTGAATGTTAAAACTGAACTTTCCGGATGAGCACCTTTTTATTGTTATACTGTCGCATTTTTCCTTGCTAACTAACCAAATTGAGGCATCTTTTTCTTATTTCATTGGTCAGAAATTGCAAATCTATTCACATCTCGATCTTTGGTGTAGATGCTTATAAAGATCCAGTACATTGCTTCTAGTACTGGGAATTGTTGCAAAATCCAGCGATGACTAATATTCCTATCCTTTTACATTCCAATGATCAAATAGGACAACTTTCTTCAGAGCAGCGATAGATTCAGTATGAAGTACATTTGGAGTAAGACATACAACTTAAGACATTAGCGCCGCACCTCCGCTATATTCAAAAACCCTTGCATAACTGAGGCTGCACATATTTTTTAAGGATATTTTATGATACTAAAGGCAGACTGACAGGATCTCTACATTATCAAGAAGTGAAACAGTCTTAAGAATCTAGCTAGTCATTACCGTGGCCGTTGATAGTTGTCGTGGTGAGAGAGCGGAATGTTTCTGAATATGGAACCTGCAGCATTTAACGTGAAGGAGAGTGGAAGGGAAGGCAAGAGCAAAAGAAGGAGAAGGAGAAGAAATGATAGAGAAGGAAGGGATGATCCGAGGAGGGAGCAAAATATAGTGTATATACCCATGATGGAAAGGGAAAAGGGAGGTTAATTGAGAGGAAGGAGAAGGGAAGAATGAAGAGAAACAGGAAGGGGTGATAAGAAAGGGTAATAGGTGTAAGATACATGAAAGAAGAAGAGGGAAGACGAGAGGAAAGAAAGGGAAGAAGATGAAAAATAACAAGAACAAGAAGAAGGAAGAGGATAAGAAGGAGAAGAAAAAAGAGTGATGGAAAGAAAATAAGACCAGGGAAAGAGATAGAAAGACAAAGAGAAAAGAAAGAAAAGAAGAATTTTAAGGATAACTTCACCAGACTAGATAAAAAAAAAAATTAGATAAATAGATAAAAAATAGATCAGTTGATAAAGGCGAACACTTAAAAAAGTAAAAGGACACTTCAGAAAGATGAGAGGGAGAGGATAAGACAAAAAACGATATAGAAGGTACTTGTATTTCAAAAAGAGGATGGTGGGGAAAGAAAAGGGTTTATATAAGACACTGACACCCTCGCTTGATTCCCAAATAGTAGTAGTAGTAGTAGTAGTAATAGTAGTAGAAGTAGTAGTAATAGTAGTGGTAGTAGTAGTAGTGGTAGCAGTAGTAGTAGTAGTAATAGTAATAGTAGTAGTCGTAATAGTAGTAGAAGAAATAGTAATAGTAGTGGTAGTAGTGGTGGTGGTGGTAGTTATTATTGGTTAGTAGTGGTAGTGGTAGTAGTAAGTGGTGGTAGTAGTAGTAGTAGTGGTAGTAGTAGTGGTAGTAATAGTAGTAGTAGTGGTATGTAGTGGTAGTGGTAGTAGTAGTAGTAGTAGTAGTAGTAGTAGTAGTAGTAGTAGTAGTAGTAATGATAGTAATAGTAGTAGTAGTAATTGAGAGGGAGAGTGAGGTCATAGGAACACTTCAACTCACTCCACTTCACTTTATGTAATCTTAGGTCACTATACGTCACATTAGGTCACTTGAGCTCACTTCAAGCTTATTATTTTAGGTCACATCAGGTCATTCCAGGTCACTTCAATTCACTTTAGGTCACTTCATGTCATTTTAGGTCATTTTAATTCACTTCAGGTTACTTAGCGTCTCTTCAGGTCACTTCAGGTCACTCGAGGACCAGTGGATGACCTTTTCCAGTCCTCCCATCAAACTTCCTGATGGTGATTGAGTTTCCCGTTTTTTTTTTTTTTTTCTTGCCTTTTTTTTTCTTTTTCTTTTTTTCATCTTCCATTTTAATTATTTGTGGTGGTTTGTTTATTGGCTTTGTTTGTTTTGGGGTTTGTTTAGTTTCCTTCGTTTGTTTATTTTTGTTGTTTTGTTTGTTTTTTATATTATGTTTGTTTTTCCTTGCTTGCTATTTTTTTTTTTATCTATTTTTTTCATTTCATACTTTTCTTCCTAGTTTCTTTTTCATGATCCACGTTTTCTTTTCTTTTTTCCTTTTTTGTGTATGGATTTTTCATATTTCAAAATGTATGTGTTTATTATTTATTATCGATGTGTGTGTGTGTGTGTGTGTGTGTGTGTGTGTGTGTGTGTGTGTCCGTCCGTTCGTTCGTTCGTTTCGTTTGCATGTCTAACCCGATTTCTCTCTCTCTCTCTCTCTCTCTCTCTCTCTCTCTCTCTCTCTCTCTCTCTCTCTCTCTCACACACACACACACACACACACACACACACACACACACACACACACACACACACACACACACACACACACACACACACACACACACAAGGTCAAACTCGCAGCCAATCCTCAGCCGCCATTTGTTACCTGAAAAAAAACGCCAATCAGGAGAGTCGAGGGCGTGACTCATGAGAAGCAATCAACCAATGAGCAGCCGAGATTTAGCTATGACGTCATCTTCTCTCAGTGACGTCACCTATCGCTGCCTGTGACGTCGTCTTGTTTTCTGCTCTATAGAAGGGGAGGGGAGAGAGAGAGGGAGAGGGAGAGGGAGACAAAAGGAGAGAGATGGAGAAGGACAAAGAGAAGTATTACTTTCACTGAGAGAGAGAGAGAGAGAGAGAGAGAGAGAGAGAGAGAGAGAGAGAGAGAGAGAGAGAGAGAGAGAGAGAGAGAGGAGAATAACGAGAAAGATTAAGAAAGAATGGAAATGAATGAATGTGTGTGTGTGTGTGTGTGTGTGTGTGTGTGTGTGTGTGTGTGTGTGTTTACCGAACGAAAAGACAAAAAGTAAAACAAATAGGAATGTCAGGTGAGAGAGAGAGAGAGAGAGAGAGAGAGAGAGAGAGCGGGGACTGTGATTCAATTTGGTGGTGTTGAGGTGAGGCATTCTCTCTCTCTCTCTCTCTCTCTCTCTCTCTCTCTCTCTCTCTCTCTCTCTCTCTCTCTCTCTACCGTTTTTCTTTTTTACCTGTCGAAGAAAGAAAATCATGAGGGAGAGAGAGAGAGAGAGAGAGAGAGTGTGTGTGTGTGTGTGTGTGTGTGTGTGTGTGTGTGTGTGTGTTATAATGATGATAATAGTAATAGGAATAATAATAATAATAATAATAATAATAATAATAATAAAAATAATGATATTTATTTCCATGAAACATTGTTATTCATCTTAAAACTAAGCATGAATACACGTAACTTACAAATCGTTTTTAAAGTCTAGATTTATAACTGCATGGTGAGTTGACTGAGTTAGTGATGCGATCAGGCAGATCATTCCATGCAATGGGTCCAGTAACAGTAGTGGCCCTCCTGGTGCCAGAGTTTGTTGACACATGCACGTCATCAAGCTGTTTTACCTCCTCTATATTCTCTTGCATTGGATAACTGTAAGGACCATTCCAGATACAGCTCATTTTATACATAATAATACATTAAAAAAAAATGGTTTTGTCATCCTTTGCAGTTTCTCACTATTGGAGTAACAAAGTCATACTCATTAGCTCCCCCAGTGGCTACTTTGGCTGCAGAATGTTGTAATTTTTGTCTGCACCCTCTGAAAGAGAGTTGCATTTGTAGAGCCCCATGGAGATATACAATCATTCATCAAGCTGAGAACAAGAGTCTGTACAACAATAATTCCAATTGGTTTGTCAAAATTATCACTTATTCTTCTGATAAACATCAAAAGACCCATTATTTCCTGATTAATTTCTCTGATAAACACACAAAGCATATAGCTGTCAATACAGACACAGATTTTGTAAACGAGTATTTTGGGAAAATGTACTCTCCATTTCTATTTGCAAAGGTGCCTGGCGGTATATGAGACGGGAGTTCTCTACTTCAAAAGAAAATGCAGTTTTTTTTTTTTTTCATTTAACATAAATCCATTCAAAAGAAAGTATTGCTTCATATCACACAGCGTTTATTCTGTTTTAGAGGTGAGTCTCTCAAGATTGTTGATAGTGTCAGCATGGAAAGTATCAGAGAGAGAGAGAGAGAGAGAGAGAGAGAGAGAGAGAGAGAGAGAGAGAGAGAGAGAGAGAGAGAATGCGTATGGAAAGGGTGAACAAGGAAGAGAAACAGGAAGAGGAGGAGGAGGAGGACAAGTAAGGAAGAAACATAATTGTGAAAATAGAGAATAATACGAATAGAAATTGATAAAAAAAAAAGTAGAAAGAAAAACCGTAACATCAAGAAGAAGCGCAAAGGAACACAAAGGAAGTACAAACAGCACTAAGCCTTGAGGTCCTTACTAGACAGTTTAGGTGACCATTCCACGCTGCTAGTTAGAGAGGCAGGATAGTACACCAGGAAGAGGAGGAGGAGGAGGAGGAGGAGGGGGGAAGGATGCTTAAGAAAGAAGAAAAAAAGATGATGATGATGAACGAGGAGGAGGAGAAGGAAGAATAGGATAGTTAGATGTAAGAGGAAGATAAAGTGTAGAATAATGACAAAGGAAGAGGAAGAGAGAAAGTGGAGGAGGAGGAAGAGGAGGAGAATGAGGAGGAGGAGGAGGTGATTGAAAAGGGACCAAGATGTCAAATCCACTACATCTCTCCTCCTCCTCCTCCTCCTCCTCCTCCTCCTCCTCCTCCTCCTCCTCCTCCTCCTCCTCCTCCTCCGTAACCCTTCCTGTCAAGTCACCTGGTGAGATGGCGGCCACGTCTTTCCGTCTCTCCCAGCACCTGTCTCTCATATCACCCTCTCCCTCTCCCTTCCTCTTCCTTCCTCTCCTTCTCTCCTCTCTCCTCTCCCTGCGTGTCCTCATGTCAAGTGGAAACACCTTTTGTAACCATTTCCTAACCTTATACGAGGAGGAGGAGGAGGAGGAGGAGGAGGACAAAAATTTATTCTCATGTATGTGTTTTTCAATTCCTCATTTTCTCGAATAATAAAA
>NC_059275.1:12904533-12924533 GCF_017591435.1 Portunus trituberculatus
AGACTTTTCCTCCTCTTCAAAACGTAGAAATATTGTTAATCTGTCACTAAAACTATAAAGATCCAAAATCGCTCTGCGCTCTCACCTTGACTGTTTCCCTAAGCCACAGAGATGATTAGTATGATTCTGAAGACTCTTTTCCCTGTTCAAAACTTAAAGATATTGTTAATCTGTCACTATAACTAAAAATGACCCAGAACCGCTTTATTCTCCCACCTCGACTGTTTCCTAAGGCCACAGAGATGTTAAGCCTGTTTCTTAAGACTGTTTCTACTATTCAAAACGTCAAATTATTGTTTATCTGTCACTACATTTGTAAAAAAAAGACTCTTAAAATCCGGTGTAATATCAACTGAGACTTTTAAATGTAGTGGAGGTGTTTCATTATCTGGACCTCGATTTATCTTGCCGCCTCCCCCCCTGGCGGCCTTTTCCTCCTCTCTGTCCCCTTGCTCGCCCTTGCTTTCCCAGATTTTCAGTTGTTTGTATTCTTTCCCTCTTTTATCAGGGCCAGTCTTTCCTCCTCCGTTTCCCCTTTTTTTTCTCTTATTCCTCTTTCTTCTTTCTTGTTTCATGCTTTTCTTATTTCCCCTTTTCCTTTCCTTGCCCCTTCCTCCATTTCTCTCCTTTACCCGCTTTTCCTTAATTTCTCCTTTCCTTTCCTTTCCTTTCCTCATTTCCTCTCATCTATCCTTTTTTTTCGAACTCCTTTCCTCCACCGTTCTTTTATTATTTTTTATTTTTTCTCCCTCTTCCCTTCCTTCTTTCTCTTTCCCTTCCCTTTTTTCTACCCTTCGTATTTTCTTTTTCTTTTTCTCATCTATGCTTTCACTATTCTCCCTCATTTCCTCCTTTACCTCTTTCATCCCTTCACTTTTCTCTCTCTCTCTCTCTCTCTCTCTCTCTCTCTCTCTCTCTCTCTCTCTCGTTTTTTTCTTTATATTGTGCGTTTCTCTCATTTACTAGTGTTTTCCTTTCTTTCCATCTTTCCCTTCCTTTTCATTATTTTGATTTATTTCCCTTCCTTTTCTCCTCTTCCTCTCCGCTAGCATTATTTTACTTTCCCTTTCCTTCTTTGAGTTTCTATTTTAATTTCTTTTTATTTCAACATATTTTTCGTTTCATTATTCTTGCTTTTTCCATTGTTTTTCTTTTGTTTTCCGTCTATCCTCTTCCCTTCTCCCTCCCTTTCTTCTTTCTCACTTCACTTGCTCTTCGTTAGCTTTGTATCCGGTAAAAGACAAGATTAGATTCCCATTTTCTCTTTGTCCTTTTATCTAATGCAAACCAATGCTACACTTCTCTGGATAGGTTAAAAGTCCTTCAAAATACAGTCTAGATATCGTTGGCGACTGTATTTGGGACCAACCTCTCCTTACTCCCCTCTCGCAGTCTCATCTCCCTCCCCTCACCCTCTTCTTCCTCCTACTGGACGCTAACATGCTGTCCACCTAATGTTGTGTCCGCTGCAGGCCGCGCTCAGTTCCTTCCTGCCTGAGTTAACACGAAGATTGTGGGAAGAGCAAAGATCCAAGCGAGATTAACGTAGTATATCTAAATAATTCCACGTTTTCAGTTTTTCGTTTTCTTTAATTGTGTCTACGTTGGATGCTTGGATCATTCTCGTCTTCCTTTATAAAATGAAAAGAGAATATTTAGAGAATGTAGAGTTAGCGAAAAGAAAAGAAAAAATAGTTTATCAGGTTTTCACGTAAATAATCTTTCATTTCCTGTATCTTTTCTTTTTTTTTGTCCATTTTCTTGCGTTTTTTTTTTTTTTTTTTTATTGTTGCTAGAGAATGTATGAAGGAAAATGGAATGTTTGTAGAAAGAAAAGAAAATCCCTCTACTTTAATCCACTCCCTGCTTTCTTACCATTGCCTCCCTGCCCGCCACTTCCCTGTCATTCCCTCCCTGCTTCCCTCCCCTATCTCCCTCCCACTCCCTGTCTCTCTACCATTTCTTCCCTGTCCGCCACTTCTATGCTATTTCCTCCCTATTTCCCTTCCTGTCTCCCTCCCTCTCCCTTCCTCCTTAGCCATTCCTTCCCTGCTCACCATTTCCATGCTCCTCCTCCCTGCTTCCCTCCCTGTCTATCTCCCTCCCACTCCTTGCTCACCACTTCTTCCCATTCACTCCCTGCTAATCACTTTCTCCCTACCATTCCCTTCCTGTTCACCACTTCTTCCCTGCTCTTCCCTCCCTACTCTCTCTCTCTACCACTACCTCCTTCCTTCCCACTCCTCCCTCCGTCCTTCTCTCCCTGCCTCTCTACCTCTATATGCCTCCACTTCGATCCCTCCTCCCATTCCACCCCCTCTCTTCCCTCCCAAGCGTGTTTTTCATTCGCAGGAAGAGATAAGGAGGCAGCTGACATTTTGAAAGGGTCACGGTAGGCCGGCTGGTACGTGTCTCTTGTCAATAATCTCTCCATGTGATGCCTTTGATGTTTGGTGGACCTGCTGGTGTGTTTTTTTATAATCTGTGTTGACTCGCCCGTTTTGTGTGAGCTCCCTGCTTTGGTTGTGTCTGCTGGAGGTTTGAATAGAGCGGGAGGGAAGGAGAGTGGATTCGTCTGGTGCTGCTGCTGCTTCTGTTGTTGTAGTTGTTTTTGTTGCCACTGTTGTTGTTTTTCTATTTATTTGTTTATTTGTGAATTGTTATGCTATTTATGGTAAGATGCTATGCTGCTGATACTTATATAATCAGGTTTTTATTACTACTACTACTATTACTATACCACCACCACCACCACTGCTACTACTACTACTACTACTACTACACAGCACCCGATCCTTCACACACCAAACAACCCGCTACCACCTTCACTACCACTTCTCCTCTGTCCCTGCAGGAGGAGATACAGAAGCTGGCGGCGCAGATGGAGTTCATGAAGATCGTCCACATGGAGATGAACAACCGCCACCTCAAACCGAAACCTAGCGGGTACTTCACTGACAAGAATCCCGCGATGGCCGGGCCCACGTCTCCTTCAGGGCCACGCACCACCGACGCGGGCCAGGAGAACGCCCCTGCCAAGCTGTCCTCCCCTGCAACAGAGGTGGCTGACGACAGAGTATGACTAGTGGCTAACAGTGAAGAGGTGTGGCTGTAGACTGCGACGGGGCGGGGAGTCTGTCTGTCGAGGAATCGCTGCGCAGTTTGTTCTCGTATTTTGGGTGTGGCTGGTGGCTTTCCTGGCCCGTATTCTCAGTATTTTCCAGTACTCCGGCGTCTGTATCGACTATTTTCAGATTCTAGCAGGTTATATCAATTTCCTGAGGGAGTTTTTGTTATGTTTCTAGTGATAGTTTAGCAAGGAGTGCGCGTCAATAGTAAACCACGCCCGTGAGGATTCCGGTAATCATCTGCCGTCTGAAAATAGTCATTATGGGAGCCTTTTTATTATATGGGTCCTGTGATGGCGATAGTGAAAGTGAGGGTTTGTACAGTGACGGCAAAAAGTCTCGTCACCGCAGTCTTTTGGTATTGTGAGAGTAGGAAAGGGCGTGTCTGTTCTAAGCTCCGCGAACACATACGTGAAGCGATATGGTTCACTCGTGCGGGGTTCAGCGGCACACCCAGGATTCGTGCCGGGTCTGTCAGTCCGTGCATGTGTCGCGAGGCCTCCGTCAGCTGCCAATCCTCCGTCAGTCAAAATTAATGAGCTGTAGGGCCATATTCTGAAACACTTCCCTCCCCACCTCTATTACATTCAAAAGACTAGTTTAAGTTGCATGGGCTCTTAAGGTGTTTTTATTGTTCTAGTGATGGAGTAATAAGCTTTGTACATTAATAACAGGAGAAACACTCTTGACAACCTGTCCAATCATGTGTGTCTTTGAAAATAGTCGTGTTGAGAGAGCAGGGAGTTTCAGAATACGGGTCATGGTGTGTGTGTGTGTGTGTGTGTGTGTGTGTGTGTGTGTGTGTGTGTGTGTGTGTGTGTGCTTTAAATTCTTTCAAGAGTATATCTGATAAAAGAAAGTCTTTATTTAACCAGTCCCTAAGTGAACGGCTGTATTGGCACTGACTGGCTGGTTGGCTGGAGAGGAAGAGCCAACAGTCACCCTAAGACGGAACTGACAGACTAACGTACCACCGCTTTTCGTTCTAGGAAGCAAAGGGGGAGGGGGGGTAAGAGAGAACTGAACGGCAAATGGAGGCAGAGATACATGAAGCAGATGTGGGTGTAATTTAGTTAAGCAGGAAGCAACGGTGTATATTTCGTCTTAGTTAATCTTAGTTGAGGCTCGTGCACGCAGCAGGAGGCGCTGATGAAGGCGGTGACGGTGAGACGTGTGTGTTCGTCTCAGGACCATAATCTGAAACACTTCTACTCCACACCTCCACTACATTCAAAGTGCTTTAGTTTGAGTCACGGTTTTTTTAGGGCGTTTTTATGGTTCCAATGACAGAATAACGAGGTTCTTCTATTATCAACTGAAAAAACGCTCTTGGGAACCGGCTAAGCGTTTCTGTGACCTTTGAAAATAGTTGTAGTGAGAGATTAAAGTGTTTCTGACTACTGGTTTCCGTGGGGCTGGAGAGCATAGGATACAATTCTTGGTACAGAACCACAGGAAGAGAACCCTGCCTTGCGTGCACGGACATGTAATTCTTCCCCTTAGGTTCCTGCCCTGCAGTGTGAGGGAAGCACTTGGTTGCACTTAGATCACGTCATGTCACGTCACTGTTCGATCCCTTCCCGTCACTGTATCGCGTCACGGCTTTAGTTAGGAGGTCACAGGTGGAGTCACGGCGCCTCAGGTCACATGAATAGCCACTCGCGTTGATTGGTATGGCTGGTTAGGTTTACTTACACTTGATAACCTAATTCACCCCAGCGTAACCTAACCTAATCTTAACTGGCTTGACCAAACTTCATGACCTAACTTAACCTAACCTCACCTGAGCTAACCCATCTTTAACTTAACTTGACCCAATCTTAACCTAACCTAACCTGTCATAAAAAAAGCTATGATGGCTAATATTCATGTGACCTAACATCTACATTAACTAACAACACTGATAACCATACTTAGGCACGACTCCAATCTCCACTACGTCCTAAGGAAACAGTGGAACAGTAGCTGAACAAAAGACGAACAATAGACACCTACCGTTCCTAACCTGGGCGTCAGAGGGGCAAAAGTGTTCAGGAGTGGAGATGAGAAGAAAAAAATAATACGTTCTCGTGCGGTTAGTTAAAGGAAGGACGCTGAAAAGTGGTATAGGAAAGCGAGAGAGAGAGAGAGAGAGAGAGAGAGAGTCATTCCTGAACATTCAGCGTCTTGTCTAGCCTGCTTTCAGGATTGGAGTTCTCGAGGTGTTTTGATAAGGCTTGCAATAATATACTTAGCGAACTCTTTGTGCCGTTGATGAGAAGGAAATTACCCGTGAAACTTCTGCTGATTACCTGCGTGGCTTTTGAAAACACTCCTGAAGGGAAGAGCGAGTAGGTAAAGCAGGTCACAACACATATAGCTGCTGCGCCCTTCCTACACCACTGACTCCACCGCCTCTCTCTGGACCGCTTTCTGAAACACCTTTGCGCCCCACCTTCTATTTTCAAAAGGCTCCAGTTGAAGTGATACAGGGTTCTTAAGCGTGTTTTTTTCCGATTCCAGTGGCAGATTGATCAAATTTCTACGTTATCTAATGAAGAAACACGATTGAGAACCCTGCTAAACTCCTCTGTGGCCTTTGTAAAGAGTCTGGTGTGGTGAGCGTGTGTGCAAAGGGTGTCTGAATACGTGCCAAGGTTTCTCGTGTTTTTGTATATAGTTTGGTGACAACCTGAGCCACGCATTCCATTATAAGTTAGCTTTAGTTTGAATTACCCGAGTTGTTTGTAAGGAGAGCACTTTATCAATACTTCATGACCTTTCTCTTGACAGTGAGAGAGGTCACACAGGTGCACACACACACACACACACACACACACACACACACACACACACACACACACACACACACACACACACACACACACACACACCATTGCAGTGTATTGAGCGTCATTCACTTCGCTCTTCACTCTATTCCATGTTCGTGTTTCAAAGGCTCTCACGTTACTTGTTCTTCACTGTGCTGACTCATTCCATTTTTTCGTCACGTTATGGACACAAATTTATGCTTCAGTCGCTTTAGAAAGAGGAGGATTCTATTGTCAAAGCAAAGGAAGGGAAGAGAAGGTGTTGAGGAAAATCTAATGCTAAAGAAAAAAAAAGAAGCAAGGATGTGAGTTTACCGAAAAGAGGAAGTTGTGAGGTAAATCTGTGAAAAGGGGAAGAAGGAAGTGAATTTTCTGAAAAAGAGGGGAATGTTGAGATTATTTTCCTGTAAGGAGGGGAAGGAACTGAACTGAAGTAAACTGGACTGAACCAAAAAGAGAAGAAATGTTCATTTTAATTCACTAGAAAGAGTGAAGTAAGGCAGTATTTCACCCGCTAAATAGGAGGAAGTGAACTTAACGAAAGAGAGGAAACGTTAAGGTAGATTCACCACCAAAACGGACACCACCACCACTACCACCATCACAAGGGACAGCACAGAGCACATCACCACGCCGCGCCGCCTGCAGTGCACGTGTGTCCTGGTGGCGAGCACGTGGCTGCACCACCTACGTGAGCTTACAACCTGCCTCTTCACACCTCAGCCGAGCGAGGGACGCCACTGGACAGCCCGCCGCTAGCTCGGTAAACCCCACACTGACCGCCTAGGGAAATACCGCCACCACCACCACTACTACTACTCACCCTAGGTATTTTTGAGATGAGTTAGGTTATGATATGTTAATACTAGCCTAATCTAACTGAATATCACTTCAACCTAACTTTAAACAGGCTGAGATGATTTGCTACTACTACTACTACTACTACTACTACTACTACTACTACTACTACTACTACTACTACTACTACTACTACTACTACTACTGCTACTTCTACTACTACTACTACTATCGCTGCACTGTACCGTACCTTGACCTCCAAACACGAACATGACTCGAGCTTAATGAACTGTTGATATTTACAGGAGCGAATTCAATTACGTGGAATTTCATGTGAGTCAGAATGAGAAAAGGGAAGTACAAAGGAGGACTTTTGTACTCCGATGAACCAAAAAGAATAAGGTGTGGGCGGGCAGGATGTTAAAACTTCCTCGCACAAAACATCATAGTGAACGTAAGCTTAGATGTAGAATGTATCGCAAGGAACTCTTTTTTTTTTTTTATAACGTACTTGTGTGTCTCGCGTGATGACGAGTCGAGGTGAGGAGTTTACAGGAAGTGATGAAGGGACCAAGCTAGAAGGAGTCTGGATGTGCATCATGTCTGATTCTAAATGAGATTCGTATTCTTAAATAGTTCGATGTCTCGCCACTTCTTTCCACTGGCTCTACTAGATATTATTGGGGATTTTCAACGGTGTGTTCATCATTGATTTAAAAAAGGGTTCCGCGCGCTCAATGAGACACTCGAGAGGATCTAGAATGTCTAGTCATTGGAAAAAGTCTGGTGAAAGCTCGAAACGTTTAAGAATACGTGTTTGGTGAGGTGAAGAACGCGGTGATTAGTTCGACTCCACACGCGAGCTACTAGGAAAGGAATAGTGTGTGTGTTGGTACAGAATCATGCTGTTTTCACTCCGGCAGGCTAAATTTTCTTCTTTCACCTTTTAAGCGTCGAAGAGGGAGATGTAACAAAACAGAAAATATATATCGTCATTGTCACTCATCACCATACGCAAAAATATAAATAAGTAGATCAAACTAATGCTGACTCAGTTAAGCAAATCTTCTCTCTAGTTACGAGCATTTTCCTTCCCATTCGACAGAAAAAAAGAAGTTTGATCCCCCCAGAGTGATGGAAAGGCGTGATTCTGTGCGCTCACATCGGGAACTGCCTCTCTTGTGTGTTATCCCGAGGCGAGAGGCCCAGACAGAGAGCAGAGAGATATCCTGAAGCGTTCCTGTGCCCCACCTCCACTACTTTCAAAAGGCTCTGTATGGTTAACATTACGCTGGTTTTTAAGAGTGGTATCATGACTCTGGTGATGAATTAACAAGATTTTTACATTATTAGCAGGAGAAACACTCTTGAGAACCCGGCTACTCATCTCAGTCGTCTTTGAAAATAGTCGTGGTGAGACAACAGTACGCTTCAGAGTAGGGGCCCGACAAGACGCACCTCTGCCCTTGGCTTGGCCCGGTGCACTCAACACCCACGTACATTCCATGGTGTCTTTGTACTCACTGGTTCTTGTCTGTTTTATAATATATTTTTTACATGGAACATTTTTGTGGATCTGGTCAATGGTGGGTAAAAAAAGAAAACTTAAAAAAAAGGTATTTAATTTTTTTTATACGGTAAGACGAAGAGGCGTGGTGAACCAAAGCTTGTGAGTGATGGATGGTGTCTTTCCATTCACTATTTGTCTGGTTTTTATCTTTTTTATAAATGGATAATTTTGTGAATATGTTTGTGGAAGAAAGCAAATAAGAGCACTTTCATAGCTTTATATATATATATATATATATATATATATATATATATATATATATATATATATATATATATATATATATATATATTTGGATAAAATACATTTATAAACAATTTTATTTATATTTCATGTAAGTAATCTGGGTAAAAACAAAAAAGAAAGAAAAACGCCATTTTTTTTTCTTGTTAATTTATGTAAGAGATGTAAATAAAAAAAAAAAGAGGCGTGGTTTAGTAAACATTTGAGTGAGTGGCATAAATTTATTCAGCCAAGCTGGAGACTTTCCAGTCAGTCATATTAGAGCCACACTGCAAACTGTTCACGTATTGAGACATTTGTATTTCATCTTTTGGCTTTCAAGGGTGTTGTCAAGCTTTCAGTTATATTCAAACCAATGTTATTTTTTTTTCATTATGAATTAGAAAAACAAAGAAACACCCATGACAACTTTTTTAATAATCTCTGAGGCCTCTGAAAAATCGTAATAAATAAAGTGTTTCAAAATACGGGCCTTTGGGCAAAGATTGTTTATGTTCTCAATATTTATCTATTCACTTAATTTCGAGGTGCTTAAATTGTTTGTCTGACTGAGGAGAGGAGCAGTCGATTACACGCTGCCTGAGCCCCACAATTCTTCAATGTCTGCAGCCTGTCGTAGTTGAGTGTGCCTTTCTTCGGTCAAAGGGGATCCGTTTTCTCTCGATTGGTTTTGATAAGAACGATGAGCAAAAACGTGATAATTTTTAGTGATGACTAAAGTAAATGTTCATCAGCATCGCCCAGTCATTGATGTTGTCCCGTGGCTCACACCTTAATGGACCGTATTTTCAAGCGTCTCGGTGTCTCGTCTCCGCTATTTTTTCAGGCGCCAGCGGACATTTATGTGACTGCAGTGACAGTTTGACAGGATGTAGTGAAAAGTGCAGAGATTTTCAGGGGTGTTTCATGATGGCAGTGACAGTTTGACAGGCTGTAATGAAAGATGCAGGGATTTCAAGAGTGTTTTCAGATTTCAGTGACAGATTGATATGCTGTATTGAGTTGCAGGGTTTTTTAGAGGTGTTTTTTGTGATTATTATGATAGTCTGATAGGTTTTGGGGATTTTTTGGGGGAAGTTTTCATAATTCCAGGAAGTTTGACAGCCATCCTTTAACGGACAAGATAGATATTTTTCAGAGATGTTTTCATAATCCCAGTAGTGAAGTGAGGATATCGTATTATCAATGTAAAAAAAAAAAGAAATTAAAAAAAAAAAAAACACCCATGAAAACCCGACGAATGGTGTCTGGCCTGAGAAAATAGTCGTGGTGAGAACACAAAGCGTTTCAAAATACGGGCTCTTCTCTTTACCATCAGTGTTCAGTGTTCAGATACTACATTACTGCATATATGTTACTTCCTCTAAACTAAAACCAATGGAGCCTACTTATCTAAACAAATAAAGAGAAATTGATAGTCATAAATATATTGTATTGTTATCAGAGCATGGATACTATATCATTATTATACAGACTTATATACATAATATATTGTAGGTTTCATGTACAATATTCATGTGTTGTATCGGTTATCCCCCGTAGAGTTAAGTGAAGTATTAATGGTTAAGGAAGTGGATTTATTATATTAAGATTAACACCATGACGAATGAAGACAGCAGTGGGACTGTGTGTGTTTGTCTATCCTTGCAGAGAGAGAGAGAGAGAGAGAGAGTGAAGTTTCATTAATGAGCAATATTTCAGGTATTTAGTATTTCAACTCGATGCGTGATTGACAACAGTACGATACTTTCTTTGTACGATGTCAACAAAAGTTATACTCATTGAATACATTTATTAAATCCAATCAATCTACCATTTATTATGTATGTTTCTTATACTAATTCAATCATCTTGCACACCACCAGCATAATTTTTGTGACAGTAATGGAGTTTATTAGAAGTCTCACGGAGCCTTCTTACAACACGCAGTAGTATTGGAACAGCGGTGTTGACGGAGGGAGGAGAGAATAATTTTGCGTTTGTTAGTGCTTATTTCGTTTTATCTGCGACATCCTGCCCTTGTGTGTTATTATCAGCGCACTAAGGACAACCTCTGACACTCGGCCAGGACGCTGAAGGTAAAGTGAGATTATAATGTGTGGAAGGAAATAATCGTCTTGTTTTATAGTTTGGTTATGATTTTCTGCATCTACTGATCTATAAAACTTATTGTGTTTAAGTATGCATTGTGTTCATAGGATTGGTAATTTGTATGCGTCAGATGTTGTGTATTTATTTCCTAAGTCATACATGTACTCGTAATCCACAATACCTAACTCACCTAAGACGGCCTTCGTATACGAGAAAGGCCGTGCGACAGACTTGGTAGTGGCTCACGCTGCGCTGTCTCGAAGCAACACACGCACGCTCGAACACGCTTTATGAACATTGTGTCGGTGTCGTTTCAGTTTTCAGGTTTGTATGTAGTGAATGATAATGTTAGGAATGTGCGATGTGACTGCGTGTTAAGTCCGTGTTCTGAAACGCCTTTTTCTCTCTCACCATCCCTACTTTTCAAAGGCTCTAGTTGAAGATACTCGTATTTTTAAAGGTATTTTTATGATTCTGTCTATATATCTGGCTTTTATTTCTCTCTCCTTCACCTTTGTTTCTGTTTGTCTGCCTGTCTGTTTAGCTGTCTGTCTGTCTGTTTATCTGTCTGTCTATCTGTTTGTCTATGTATGTGCATCTCTCTATCCTTCTTTCTGTTGGATTGGAAAGATTTCTAGTTTACTGAAAGGAGAAACTGTCTTGAAAACCCGGCTAGTCGTCTCTGTGAGCTTAGAAAATTGTTGTGATGAGAGAGCAAGCCGTTTGTGAATACTGGCCTAATAATCAGCAGCAGTATACGAGGTGATTTCAGGGGTAGGTTTGTGTTGACTAGAGGACCATGATCTGAAACACCTCTAGTCTATTCATTGCTAGTTGAAGGTACATTTATTCTGTTAACCAGTTGGCGTTTTTATACAGCTTCAAAAACTTTCGTGGAGATTAGAATAGTGAAGACTCTAGCCATTAATCTGCTAACCTTCATAGAGCCTTCCTAATGTAAATAAAATCGTCTAATCATAACCAAACTGAAGGAGTTAAGGATTTTTTTTTCTTTTTAACTATATTTCTACACGGCGCCGTACAGAAGGAAATACTTAAAACACTTCAGGAAATTCGTTTCATGAAATTTTATTATATATAATAAATTTCACGAAATATTGTATGTCTAAGATCAATGAATTTCTTGTGAATTCTGCTATAGTGTGTGTGTGTGTGTGTGTGTGTGTGTGTGTGTGTGTGTGTGTGTGTGTGTGTGAATGAAGGAAGGAAGGAGAGTGGCATGCTTATCATCAGTCACTAGTGTGGTTATGGAGTGGTTAGTGTGTGCCTGCTGCAAAGCAAACTTAGTAATCAGATTGGAAGGACATTAATATTTTGCGCGCACACACACACACACACACACACACACACACACACACAGTCCGGTAGCTCAGTGGTTAGAGCGCTGGCTTCACAAGCCAGAGGACCGGGGTTCGATTCCCCGGCCGGTCTCCTTTCACGTGTAGCTGTTCACCTAGCAGTGAGTAGGTACGGGATGTAAATCGAGGAGTTGTGACCTTGTTGTCCCGGTGTGTGGTGTGTGCCTGGTCTCAGGCCTATCCGAAGATCGGAAATAATGAGCTCTGAGCTCGTTCCGTAGGGTAACGTCTGGCTGTCTCGTCAGAGACTGCAGCAGATCAAACAAACAGTGAAAACACACACACACACACACACACACACACACACAGGGAAATGGTTACATAAGAATTTCAGCAGTTTTCATAGTTGAAAAGAGACAAGAGTGCATCTTTTTTTATGCAAGAGGGAAAACTAGCCCAGGGCAACAAAAAAAAAAAAAAAAAAAGGCCCACTTGAAATGCCAGTTCCCTTAAAGAATGAATGTACAATATCGGTCGTAAATTGTCCTCTTCTTCCTCGTCGGCACATCACAGTCCTCTCACCACGACGCACCTTTGTTCAAACCTTCAATCTTGAACTGTGTGCGAGTTAACATACCGACGAAGGACACAACTTATGACCGCTACTGTACCTGAGGACGAGTGATTGATGCAGTGTGGCACAATCTGATCATCAACTCAGGATGACACAGAGGGGAGTGATAAAAGTGCATTATGTTCCCATTGAGAGCCATGGAAGATTAGTTTTCATAGTTTAGTGACTAGAGCTCAGTGCAAATCAAAGATGCCTCGTCTAAGATACATTTTTTTTTTATCTTCATGACAAGATCGTGTACTAGTAGCGAGGGAATACAGTGCTTTGTATTTTGTATTGTTTTGAGGGTAATATGTAGTGATGTGTATGATGTATTTCTCTACCTTTCTGCTCTTCCCTTCCACTTCATCCACCAGAGCCTCTTCACCTTCTCTCACCTGTTTCTCCCTCCAGCTATATATCCTTCCACCTCCTCACCAAAGCATACTCCCTCTCTCCTCTCACCTCCCTCTCTCCATCCACTTCACATGTTTCCATCTCCTTCACCAGAGCCTTCTTCCTTTATTACTTGACCTTCTATCCACTTCATATCCTTCTACCTGCCCCGCCAGACCGTCTCCACTTTCTCACTTCCCTCCATCCATCCACCAGATCCTTCTCTCCACTTTCTTTTTCACTTCCCTCCATCCATCCACTTCATATCGTATACCTCCTCCACCAGACCCTCTCCACTTTCTTTCTCACTTCCCTCCATCCATCAACTTTATATTCTACCACCTCCTCCACCATAGCCTCTCAACCTTTTTTTTTTCTCACCTGGCTATCCATCCACTTCATATCCTCCTCCACCAGATGCCCCTCCACCTCCTCCATCTCCACCAAACACATTTCAAACCTCCAGTCCACCTCACAGTAGCC
Organism: Portunus trituberculatus; assembly: GCF_017591435.1. Taxonomy (NCBI): domain Eukaryota; kingdom Metazoa; phylum Arthropoda; class Malacostraca; order Decapoda; family Portunidae; genus Portunus; species Portunus trituberculatus. The sequence goes on from NC_059275.1 coordinate 12,917,985, forward strand.
AATGACAGGGACTTGAAAAGGGTGTTCTGCATTCAAAGTAGCATGTTCAGGAGTATGACAAGGCTCGTGGTGCACTCTATATATACTTATCTACTAATGACAGCTAGTGATGGTGATGATAGTGGTGGTGATGATAGTGATGACTGTTATGGTGATTTATTCTTACACAAGTTGGGTATCATAATCAAATGCATTTATTCACGTACACTACTTTTTTTTTTTTTTTTAGTTTTCCTTCTCTCTTTTCCTCTATCCTTTCTTCCTTCCGTCCTCCCTTCCTTCTTTCTCTTCATCCATCCCTCCTTTTTTTTTTCTTCCTTCCCTCCATCCTTCTTGCTTTCTTCCATTCTTCTCCTTTCCTGTTTTCTCTTCTTACATCCTTCATTAATTAAGTTTTCCTTTTTTTCATTGATCTTTCTTTCTCCGTCCATCATAATCACACGCACACACACACACACACACACACGCTCAGTGGTTAGAGCGCTGGCTTCACAAGCCAGAGGACCGGGGTTCGATTCCCCGGCCGGGTGGAGATATTTGGGTGTCTCCTCTTTCACGTGTAGCCCCTGTTCACCTAGCAGTGAGTAGGTACGGGATGTAAATCGAGGAGTTGTGACCTTGTTGTCCCGGTGTGTGGTGTGTGCCTGGTCTCAGGCCTATCCGAAGATCGGAAATAATGAGCTCTGAGCTCGTTCCGTAGGGTAACGTCTGGCTGTCTCGTTAGAGACTGCAGCAGATCAAACAGTGAATCACACACACACACACACACACACACACACACAACACACATGCAATAATAATAAATACAACAACACGCATAACACACACAAAACGAACATCCCTCACGAACAACCTAAAAGAAAGAAAAGAAAAGAAAAGAAAAGAAAAGACAACCATGAAAAAAAAAGGACAAAATTATCCTTCCTTCCCTCCTTTCTTCTTTCACGTAATGGCGGAGATGACAGAGGACAGAGACTCAAGGCCAGCGTTTACAAGTTCCATGGTTAGGTTGCGAGTGACAGAGACAGCGGCTTCGGCGGGGAGGGTGTGGGAGGAGGTGGTGGAGGCGTTGGGGCAGTTCGGGGAGGCCACCACCTTCACCATCGCCTCACTCTGCACCCTGACCACCGCGCGGCCTTGCTTGTGGCACATCACTACCACTTGGTCTTGGTCTTGATCTTGATTGGTCTTGGTCATCGCCTCACTCGCCTTCTCTCGTCTCTCTTTGTCCCTAGCTCTGTTGGTGAGAGAGAGAGAGAGAGAGAGAGAGAGAGAGAGAGAGAGAGAGAGAGAGAGAATTATTGTTCCAGTATAATATTTCCAGGAATAACAAAAAAATGTATTAAAGCTAAACATACAAACATGCTGGAAGGCAGACAGGCAGACAAACAGACAAGTAGACAAATTCAAATAGAAGGATATACTTTACAAGCAGACAAAGAGAGAGAGAGAGAGAGAGAGAGAGAGAGAGAGAGAGAGAGAGAGAGAGAGAGACACACACACACACACACACACACACACACACACACACACACACACACACACACACACACACAACCCGAAACATACAGACGGCTCCATACTTGATAAAACAGCCTTTTTTTTTATATATAAGAGAGGAGGACTGGCCAAGAGCAACAAAAATATAAAGAAAAAAGACCCACTCAGTTGCCAGTCTCTTTACAGAACCGATAGATTTAGCCAAAGGACATGAACAAATGTCTTGAAACCTCCCTCTTGAATGAAGTCAAGTCATAGGAAGCTGGAAATACAGACAAAGGCAGGGAGTTCAAGAGTTTATCCGTATTTTTAACCTAGAGCGACAAGTCAACCCAATAGATTTTAAGTATTTATCATAGGACAGGAGCCGTGACGTCACACTCCTTCCTTGTTTAGACGTATCTCATTCCTCCTTCCAATCATCTAAGCCTCCCATCTCTCTCTCTCTCTCTCTCTCTCTCTCTCTCTCTCTCTCTCTCTCTCTCTCTCACCGCACGTCCACGCTGGCAAGGGTGAGGCGTGTGATGGCCAGACTCGTGTCGCAGAAGATGACGCAGTAACTAAGTGGGTTGAAGATATCCGCCTCGTAAGTCCAGTGCACCAGCGCCTCCGTGGCAAAGCTCAGGTCCCGCGGGTGCTCCAGGAAGAAGGAGTATGATTGGCCCCTCTTCAGCGCCAGCGGCCGTCTGTGTGAAGGACGGGAGGGATGAGAGAAGGTGATTGGTGGTAATGGTGGTGGTGATGGTGGTAGTGGTGGATGTTTTAAGGTTATGTGTGGGTTGACTCTCTCTCTCTCTCTCTCTCTCTCTCTCTCTCTCTCTCTCTCTCTCTCTCTCTCTCTCTCTCTCTCTCTCTCTCTCTCTCTCTCTCTCTCTCTCTCTCTCTCTCTCTCTCATCATAGATGTGTGTGTACAATCAGGTATTTGTCATTTCCATTTATTTCTTTTCTATTCTTTTTTTTTCATTTCTTCCTCCTTCCGTTTACTTTCAAGCATCATTGTCATCTTCACTTTCTTCTTTCACCTGCATTGACCTTCCTGTGTGTGTAGTGTGTGTGTGTGTGTGTGTGTGTGTGTGTGTGTGTGTGTGTGTGTGTGTGTGTGTGTGTTTTCCTTCTTCAGCTGAACTCTGCTATTCCTTTCGTTTGCTTTGAGTTGTTTTTTTTACTCCTCACCATTTTTTTTCCCTCCACATTGTTGTTTCAGTATTCTTTACTTTATTGAAGGTGGTGTGTTTGTTTGTTTACTTGTTTGTAGTTTCTGTTATTGGTGTTGGGTTTATGTAGAGAAGTACATTCAGTTAGGCCACACTCTGAAATACTACTGTGTCACACCTTCGTTGCTTTCAAAGATTCGAATTTAAGTGACGTTTTTACGAGTATTTTGATGGTTCTAGTAACAGATTAACAAGTTTTCTATGCTATTCATAGGATAAACACTGATGAGGACTGGCTAACTATCTCTGTGGCCTTGGAAAGTAGTGGTGGTGAGAGCAAAGCATTTGTCAGTCAACACGGGATGGCTGGCTGCCTCACGATAGCCTCACTCACTCCTTGGACAGGTCAAAGTCCTTGATCTCGCCGTCCTCCGTGATAAGGGACACCCGCAGCCTGCCGTGTGCGCTTCCTCCTATGCCCTCAGGATCCGCCACCTCCACCGTCAGCAAGTAGTGGTACACTGGGCAACGCATTGGGGGAGGAGTGTTAGAGTGCGTACAGCTACCGTGGTTTTACAATATTCATTCATTACCTCTGTTGTACACAGGTCTGCGCGGGTTATGTGAGGTTAGGTTGGATGTGTTCTTTTTCTCTTGGTGAAGCAATTTCAGTGACATAACTATTTTTTTCTTGATAAATCTGGCTCATGTGATGTGACATATACATATTCAGTGGTATTGATGTTGTGTGTGCCAGCAAGTTAATTGTTCATGACAGCACAAGAGAGAGGCGGCACTCACGGCAGTAGTGCGGCCCGGGTCCCGTGGAGAGGTACATCTCCACTTGCGTCAGATTGTCACCCAACCAGCGATCCGCGTACAGCCCCAGCCTAGCGCACCGCTTGCCGTCCTGCCCGCAGTTCACACACTCTCCCTGCGAACACACATCACCCGTCACTGTGTCTGCTGAAGAGTTCATTCATTCACTGTCCTGACCTGACACTAAGTGACAGTTGCACTCTGCTTGCGAGAGCTTAGATCTCCTTTACCCTGTCTGGTCTGCAAGATGAGGCATTCCACACACCGCACCCCGGCCACATCTTGCAGGAGAATAGCTCGTGACCTGGAAGGCAGATGGTCACCCCACCAGGTGTGTGTCGTGGGTACAGTACCTTGAGGTAGTGGGTGTAGGAGGTGCATTGGAAGGCGGTGTAGGGACACGGAGATAGGATGGAGTCGGTGAAGAGTTTGGCTGCCCTGTTGTGGTGACAAGCGATGAACTCCTTCTGGGCGGCGTCCAGGCCTGCGGGGAAGGGGTGGGAGATGTATCAGAGCAGCGCCAGCAGCAGTAGTGTTACATAAATTCAAGTACTGTACATACACTTAGAACGTATATGGTGTTATATGCAAGTAAACAAGCATGTACAGTACGTACTTACCCTCGAGCAGATTGACGCCATCCGTGAGCGCTGTAAGCGGCACGCGCGCCAAGGAGTCACAGCCCGGCTGGCCCCGCCCGTCGTTGGGGTAGAAATCAAGGTGACCGACGGGCTGACGTAGCCCGAACCCTGCGGCACAGCGGTACTATAACCCTTCCCTTCCTCCCTGTCCTTCACTCAGGAGTGTCAATCCTCCTCCTCCTCATCCCTTCCCTTACCAATATACACCCAACCCTCCTCTTTCTTTCCCCCATTTCTCACCGCTCCCTCCTCCCTCGTGGCCACTCACCTGCTCCTAGGTTGAAGATGGAGTCGGCGTCGGAGTGGATTACATCCACGAAGAGGGCGTCCGAGGGATCGAGGCGCACACTGGGCGGCATAAACTGGAAGAAGGGTTCGGCGGGGTCCAGGCCGGTGATCCTGCCCAGGCCCGCCACGCGCTCCCCGGCGTAACCTGCGCCACACACGTACTGCATGTCAGTGTGTACTTTGTTCAGTTTGTCTGATGTTGCACGCCACACATTTACATGTTTACACACACCTACCCACCCTCACACACACACCTGCTGTATGTGACCCCAGGGAGTGACCAATGATGTGCACGTCTCTAGGGTCAAGACCGAACTTGTTTTTAAGGAAGTGAATGAAGTGAGCCACCTCAAGGCCCACCAGGCGCGTGTTGGTGGTGGCCTGCGAGTAGAGCGCTTGTGACCCGCCTGACCAGTCCACGGTGACCACGTTGAGGTCCAACGCGGTCAGTAGGGCGCGCACCATGTCCTGGAAAGATCGAGTGTTTGTGAAATGCCAGTACCTGCAGGAGACTAAATGTGTGGGGCACTGCACTGGCGGGAGAGGGAGAGGGAAGTGTGGTGTGGGCTGGACGTGTGGACTGAATGGTTTCACCTGGTGGTGCAGGTTAATCACTGGCAGCAGGAGGGCACAAAGTAACGTACCAGCATCCACGTAACACCCGTGTGGTCCAGGAAGCCGTGAATGATGAACTTGGTGGGCCGCTGTGGCGTGAATGACGTGTTGAGCACTGCCTCCACCTGCAGCGCCGGTACGGGCGTACCCCGCGGGTCCTCACGAGTGTGTACCGTGAACGTCACGCCTACCTGCTCGCGGCGGTAAGGCGGCAGGTTGATTGGGCGGTGCACTGGGTGAAAGAAGGTGTCTGGGAGTGACAGGCAACCGAGCTCCCCGAAGCATCGCTCCCCGTCCTCACCTGCGGCGTCCTCTCCTGCTGGAGGGATGTCTGTTGTAGTGCGATCACACACGCACACGCGCGCAACCGCGCACACACACACACACACACACACACACACACACACACACACACACACACACACACGGTAACTCAGTGGTTAGAGCGCTGGCTTCACAAGCCAGAGGACCGGGGTTCGATTCCCCGGCCGGATGGAGATATTTGAGTGTGTCTCCTTTCACGTGTAGCCCCTGTTCACCTAGCAGTAAGTAGGTACGGGATGTAAATCGAGGAGTTGTGACCTTGTTGTCCCGGTGTGTGGTGTGTGCCTGGTCTCAGGCCTATCCGAAGATCGGAAATAATGAGCTCTGAGCTCGTTCCGTAGGGTAATGTCTGGCTGTCTCGTCAGAGACTGCAGCAGATCAAACAGTGAAACACTCCTGGCACCTGCCGTGGCGTGTAACTGAAGGGACCCATCCACATAAACACACACACACACACACACACACACACACACACACACACACACACACACACACACACACACACACACACACACACACACACACACACACACACACACACAGTACTCACGGGTGATGGGCGCAGGTTGGAGTGGGCTGACAAGTGGCTGGTAGAGAGGGTGCACGGAGGCGCGCAGCACGTTACCGATGACTGGCAGCGTGCTGAGGCCGCTCATCATGCCGCTCAGAAAGCTGGGCGCCTCAACAACACCACTCTCCTCCACCGCCGCCGCCGCCGTGACCGCCATCAGCACCACCACCGCCGCCACAGTCGCCACCCGCCACGGCGACACCATTCCGCCACTCCTGCCGAGAAGATTTACAATGCACGTTTTTCTGCCACGCCGTTCATGCCACGCCGCCACGCACAGAGACTGTAATTATGCCACGAAACAGGCCGTGAACGTGTACAAGTGTGTGTGTGTGTGTGTGTGTGTGTGTGTGTGTGTGTGTGTGTGTGTGTGTTTTACGTTACGGCCTATAGCGCCTGTATATAGGCACACTTGAAGAGTGTATGGGAAGCGCTTTTCAGCTTCCACTCATTAGTGGCGCAGTCATTTTTATTTATAGTGGTATCCATATTAGGGCCCATATCACCGCCCATGCTTATCTTGGGTGTAACCACCTAGAACCTGGGTATCATGGTGACATGTAGGTAACTTTAAACCACTAATGGCAAAGTGTTTAAGGCTGTACGTGTGTGTGTGTGTGTGTGTGTGTGTGTGTG
>NC_059275.1:12929533-12944533 GCF_017591435.1 Portunus trituberculatus
GCACCTCGTTTGGTGGTCCGCAGGAGTAGAGGTGCGGAACGAGGTACGGAAGTGCCCAACTCTGAATATATGGAATGTATAGGGGTATGTGAATATGTTAAAGTGAATCCATAGATTTGTGTAGAATGTGTGTACTAGCTCCTATTATTGTATTTATGTATACATAGGGAAGGGAGTTGGTGTTGAATGGCTGTCCAGAACTAGTACAGTGAATCGCAGGACCGCGAATCACTGTAAAAGTAATGGATGGACATTCATCGATTCATCGACAACTGGGTCCATTTCTATGGCAAGAACTCCTTGTATGCCAGGGATGGAGTGCACTTATCACGCCAGGGTGTTTTGAGTCTTGGCTGTAACACTCGAGTGGGTAAGTGTGCTCCAGTGCTTTTTTCATTATTGTAGAGGGAAAAGAGATTTGTGAGGACGACTGGAAGGACAAATTACGCTTATCGAAGGCGAAGAATAGCTCAGGTATTTATTACACAAATTATAAAATATTTTGAATAAAACAGACTTGCTTAGAGGAATGGTATGTGTAGAAGTTTTTCATGTCATTGCTTTAAAACTTGGTTATAATGTCAGAAAAAAAAAAAACATCCAGAGATTAAGATAAATACTTATACACTCTTCTATGAAGACAGGGAAAACAGAAGAGGAGGAGGCGTAGTATTGTACGTTAGGGACACATTATAATGTTGTATTGATTAACAGTAAGATGAAAATATCAAGACATAGTCTCTATGGGTTTAGTGAACAGACCTCGTCCAATGCTAAAGAGAAAAATAAATATTCACTATGGCAAGAAATAGATACACCAGGCAGGTACAGTCACGTATGCATGGTAAATTATCATAATTTTCGGAATGTTGACTGGAGCCTAATGGTGGGTAATAGTGAAGCAGAGGAATTGCATGGGAATTCACAACATGAAAAAAACGAGTAACATTGGAACCCACAAAGGGGAATAACATAACAGAATCAATTCCAACAAACAGGGACGAAGCAGTGACACAGATCGATGTTAGGTAATAGCGGCTATTGTGAAAATGTATAAATTAGAATGGGAGGAAGCTTTTAGAAGCAAGAGCACTCTGTAAACACTAACAAAATAGCTACTTGACTTTGAGAGAGCAGATTTTAAGGGATTAAACAGTTGAATGGCAACGGATAGATAGAGAAGGGTATGTAAGGTTCAAGAAGGAGGTGAGAGATGAGGCTGGGTGAGGGAGGTGAGGTGAGGTGTAAGGGTGAAGGGCGGAAGGTGAGAAATGGTTGCATGGGTCGGAAGGGTGAGGGAGGTGGAGTGCTGGGTGAGGTGCGTTATGAGGCAGGTCATGCTGAGATGGGCTAGATGAGCTCGAATAGAGGAAGGGGACCAAGGCTGGGGGATCAGGGTATGATAAATGTTGATGAGTTATATAAATATTTCGTTGATAGATTACATACAGGCCAGTTAGCAAAGCCCCGTACAGAACAACAGGATCACAGAAGAATAACCTTAAATGGATGACTGGAACGTTAAAATACTACGTAGGATTTAAAAAAAAAAGTATACATAAGAGGGTAAAGGCAGGGGAGGAGGTTTTGAGGCGATGATATAACGAATTAGAACCGTCAGTAGGGTAACGATAAAAGCTAAAAGAAAAAATAGAATTGAAAGTAGCTAGCCAGGCAAAGTCTATTCCCAAGGGACTTTATCAAATATATAGCACGAAGAATAGAGGAGTAATAGATCCATTAAGGACAGTCGATGGGGAGCTGCTCAATGCCTTGGAAGTGGAGAGTAAAATTGTGGATGAGTAATTTTTTCAACTGTCTTCACCCATAAAAACAGCGAGGCAATGCCAGATAGTGGACAGCATTTTAAAGTAGAAAAAAAATCAAACCCTAGTAGATATATTCATAAGGAAGGAAACAGATAGACTAAAATATTCAAGTCATCAGGACCAGTCGATATCTATCCCGGAGTACTGAGATTGTTAGTAAACCGTTTGTTTCTGTCTTCAGGAAATCACTAGACTCAGGAGAGGTACCGGTAATGTGGAGACAGGCCAATGTTGTTCTTATTTTTGAAAAAGTGGGATAAAACTAAAACTTTTATTTATAGATTTCTCAGTTTAACTTTAATTGTAAGGAAAGTAATGGTGTCAATAATAGCGAGGAACACTATGGAGCATTTAGACAAGCACAATTTTATAATTAGTCACAACATGGCTTCACAGAGCGGAAGTCTCGTCTTTTAAACTAATAGAGATTTTACATTAGAGTTATGACATCCAATACCTGAAATTAAGTATATAAAGTGTTTGACAAATTATTCCATCAGAGACTCCCGAGAAAGATTAGGGCGCACATGATAGATGGATGTTAGATTTACATTTCTTAGAAAGACGCAGGTTAAGAGGGTACCTGATAAGGTACTGAAGTGCTATAGGGTTATAACAAAGGGGACTAAGTAAAATTACTAAGATCAGTAACCAGGATAGTGTTACGTCAAACACGTGTGTGTGTTCCTCACATGGTTCGTGTAGTGCGGTGCCGTCGCCAGGAGACTGACTGGTCATAATTCGTGGGGAACGATACGCGAGGTAAAACTTGTGAAGTTTAATTTCTTGTGCGAGTGAACCGGATACAACACTAGTAAGTCCAACACTAAGCTGCTCGTACCACTCTCTGCCACTAACTCTTCCTCTGACTAACCGTTCTTTTAATTATTCTCCTTGCTAACTGACTTGTTGGTTCAATACCTCCATTTATACAATATCTGTTACATCTAGATAAGTCTGCTATATCATAAAATTTCCTCGATCATTTTTGTTACATAACATGAGAGCCACAATTCCACAATACACTCATTGTTCGGTATCAAACGATACCGAACAATGCTGGCCCGCAGGTTCCACTCACCCACCGCAGAAGCCGGCTAGCCTTGTCCCCCAGCGGGTGCCTGCAATCCAGCACCAGACGTTCTGAGAAATTTCTAGGCCATTCCCGGCAAAACAAAAGAATAAAAGTAACGAGTTCAAGCTTGAAAACATTAGGTTTGATAAAGAGAAAGGAAGAATTGTTTCTCAAATAGTGGTAGATGAATGGAACGGACTCAGTAATCAGGTTGTTAGTGTTGAGTCAATAGGGAGCTTTAAAAGAAGATTAAACAGATTTAAGGATGGAGTTGATAAGTGGAAATAGTAGATATGCTTCTTACAGGGACTATCACAGGCGTGGCTTTTCAGCTTTCCTTATTTTGTTGTGTTCTTATGGTCTTCTGTTCGTTTGCTACATACTTTTTTTTTTTAATAAAATCTGAACATGGAAATATATATTGTATCCTATTCACACACACACACACACACACACACACACACACACACACACACACACACACACACACACACACACACACACACACACACACACACACACACACACACACACACACACACAAAATTGGATAAGTGTAGATATGGAGACGGGGCCACACGAGCCAGGCCCTGTAAAACTACAACTAGGTAAATACAACTAAATAAATACACACACACACACACACACACACACACACACACACACACACAGTCCGAGGTGAGCCTCTGTATAGAGTTCACACAGTTAACTAGTGAGCCAGTGAACCATTCCGCCAGTGAGTGAGTCAGTTCAGCTTTCACTCTTACATCTACTCAACTGACCGTCACTCCCATTACACTGACAAGGAATTCCGCCCATCGCTGCACGTTCTTTTGGCCACTCTCACTGCGCTTGGCTCCTTCTTACCCCGAGAGGAGACACTAGGAACGAAAATCCCTTGAATTAACTTAGGGTACCTTCGCCCACTGACCTTCCAGCGTGTAGGTGCGATGGTTGCTGATGATGGGCGGCTCTGGTGGCTTTCAGGGAGGTCGTGAGGGTGACTTGCCCATTTATGCCTTATTTATTTTTTTTTTATTTAGTCCTCTTGTTTGTGGTTTAAGGCCGTTTCTAGGGTTTGTTTGGGTTTTGGGCTTTTTAGGGTTGTTTAAAGATTCGTAGAAGTTCGTAAGATTGTTTTGAGTTTCCTTTCATTTGTTTAAGGAAATTATCGAAAGTTTTGTTGTTTTTATTCCTGTTTTAAGGGTTTTTAGCTTTTATTGATTTAAGAACGTTTAATGCTCTCCATGACTGTTTTTTAGGATGTTCTTTAGAATCAGTACATTTTTTTTTATTGTTTGAAGGCTTCTAGAAGTTTTATTATGACAGGAAGCTTTGGGTATGTGACAAAGCTTATAAGAAGCTTTAGAACCTTGAAGGACTGTGGTAAAGGTTCGAGATGGGAATGAACTGGTTGTCAAATAGAGTGGTAGATGAATAGAATGAACCCAGTAATGAGGTTGGTAGTGCTGACTCATTAGGGAGCTAGATAATTAGACAAACGTATCGATGGGAATGACAGATGGAAAATCATGTAGGGAGGCTTCATACAGTGCCTGCCGTGTGTATAGGCCTTATGACTTCCTGCAGCTTCCCGTAGTTAAATGTGTTCTTATGTTTGCTTCAGGAGTAGATCTTCAGTGGCACTCATGAAGGTGACGGCTACTCCTTGTCCTCTTCTTGCCTTCTGTGTTCTGTTGTTGTGCCGGCAAGGTTGTGCTGCAAGGGAAGAGTGAGAGAGTTCAGGTTTCTCTCTTGGTCTGACGGTACAGTTATGAGTCCTTGACAGTGGTGGTGGTGGTTGTGGTGGTGGTGTGAGGATGATGTAGCTTCCAGAATAGCCTTGCTGGATAGTCTCACTCGTTCATTTACACCACTACACCACTGCACTACACTCCTCACACTACACTGCCGCTGCACTCGCTTCCCCAGACACACTTCACTGCTGCGTGCCTACACTCGCTTCTCTAAACACTCAATTACCTCCCTTCGCTTCGCCTCGCCTCACCTCACTGATAGAAACACTCTCTCGCTCTCCCACACTCACACACACGCACTCAGTACATCGTTTTCACCCACACTCTATCACTGTGTGTGTGTGTGTGTGTGTGTGTGTGTGTGTGTTTGTCCTTCACTTCACCTCACCTCAATCAGCTGTCACTTGCAATCAATCATCACTTCTCACAGGTAATTTTGCGGTTACATGAGCGTTCCGTTAGGCGCGCACGTGTGTATGTGCGTATATGTGTGTATCTTGCACGGGAGGAACTGGAAGGAAGCTCACACACCACCTCACCCCACCACACACCGCACAACACTGCCAACCGTCCGTCTATGTTGCGTACTCCTCCCCCACCCACCCTCCCCCTGCCTTCCTGTCTCCACAATTCTTTCCCTCATCTCTCTTTTCCTCCACTTTATCTAATTTGTCTCCTCATCATCTTCTCCCTTTCTCTTTTCTGTTTATCTTGTTTCGTTCTACACAGTTTCCTTCCTTCCTTGTTTATCTCCTTCTCATGCCTTTCTCTTTTCTCTCCTTATTCCTCTTTCTTCCTTCCCTGTCTGAATCTTCCAGCTCTTCTTCTTGCTCATCCTCATCCTCATCTCTCTCTCTCTCTCTCTCTCTCTCTCTCTCTCTCTCTCTCTCTCTCTCTCTCTCTCTCTCTCTCTCTCAGGTGTTCTCTTTTTCCTTGCTTGTCTTTCTCTTCACATTTTCTTTTCTCTCTTCTTTCTCCTCATCTCTCATTCCTTTCAATATTTCCTGGAATTTCAAACAACACTTTCTTTGGGGATCATACTGAGAGAGAGAGAGAGAGAGAGAGAGAGAGAGAGAGAATTTTCGTATATACCCATTTTTCTTCCCACGCCTGTGTATACTCCGGTGTCTCCCTTCGCTCCTCCTCCTGCTTACCTTCCCTTCCTTTCTCTCCCTCCCACGCCCTCCCCCACTAGTGACGTAACATTCATCACAAGCCACTCACCCACTACCTATTTCTTCACTACCGCGACCTTCCAGCCCTTTCGCCCTTCACTGCGTATTATTCCCTCACCTGTCCCACTCTTGCATCTTTCCACATTCTTCTTTTGCATCCTATATCCTTCTAATCGCTTATTTCTCTTCACTTAGCCTCTTCTGTTCGATCTTTTACATTTAATTGCTACGGCCATTGTTCCTTGTCTCTCGTAGCCACGTGAAACAGAGATACAAGAGAGGAAAAGAGGGAAATAGTGTAAATATCAACTTTTTCACGTTTTAGAGATGTTGACGAAGGCTTAGTTTAAATCTGATGTCTAAAAGCTTATGGGTATTAAAGAGTTGTCTAGTCTTGGAAAGGTTGATACTTTCTACGCAGTGAGTGAAGTGCGAGTGAGTGTTCTGAAATGTTTTGGTGTTATGCTTTATTTATTTATTTATTTTTTATTTTTTTAGCAGGGTCTAGTAGAAGTTATTGTAGTTTTCAAGGGAGTTTTGGTGAGTTCTTGGTTGTGGGTTAGTGAAGTGTGAGTGTGTGTTCTTACATGTTTTGGTGTTATGCTTTAATTTTTTCTTCTTTTTTTTAGCAGGGTCTGGTAGAAGTTATTGCAGTTTTCAAGGGAGTTTTGGTGAGATCTTGGTTGTGGGTTTGGTATGATTCGTGTCGCATCTGTGGGAAAAAAATATCCATGTTTATTAAGATTAGAGTTGTATTAGTGCAAAAAAAAAAAATTACCAGATTTACTAAGATTCATGCTATATCAATGAGAAGATAACAATGTTTATAAGATATGAGGTTTTAGTGGCAGGTTAGCACATTTTCTACATTACTAACAGAAAGAAAACAGTCTTGAGAACCTGTCTGATCATCTTTGTGTCCTTTGAGAATAGTCGTGGTGTAAGAGCAAAGTGTGTCTGATAGATATACGAGCCAGTGTCCAGTTCTGTCCTCTGCCAACCTTACAATAAGCTACTCACAGTCCCTCTACTAATAAATATACGAGCCAGTGTCCAGTCCTGTCCTCTGCCAACCTTATATACAAACCAAGCTATTGACAGTCTTTCTACTAAGCTACTCACAGTCTCTCTACTAATAAATATACGAGCCGGTGTCCAGTCCTGTCCTCAGCCGATCTCACAATCCAAGCTACGAGTATTGACAGTCTCTCTACTAGCTACTCACAGTCTCTCTACAAAACCTGGCAACTGATGAACTGTTACCACATCGGATATTTTCAGCCCTTCATTATCTTACGTAGCAGTTCACCACAATAGCATCACTGTGCAGAATATTCACGTGCACATATAAGTAATACAAAAGTTAAAAGATTAGAAAAAGGGTTAAAAAGAATACATTTTTCCATTGTAAGAACGATGTAAGTGTGTGTGTGTGTGTGTGTGTGTGTGTGTGTGTGTGTGTGTGTGTGTGTGTGTGTGTGTGTGTGTGTGTGTGTGTCATTTTGTGGTCATAGTCATCAATAAACACAATCTCTCTCTCTCTCTCTCTCTCTCTCTCTCTCTCTCTCTCTCTCTCTCTCTCTCTCTCTCTCTCTCTCTCTCTCTCTCTCTATTAGGATCCTTTTTTTTTTCTTTACTTATTTTTTTCAAACCAGATGTGATATGCCAGAGAGAGAGAGAGAGAGAGAGAGAGAGAGAGACGGATCTAAGGCTTCCCGTCCCAAGAGTGAAAGTTGAGGTAAAGAAAGTTTCCTGGAAAGTTGTGGGACAGTGATGCTAGACGGAACGAGATGGGACGAGATGGGACGAAGTGGGACGAGATGGGACGAGGTGGGACGAGATGGGATGAGGTGGGGAAGGAAATGGCAAGGGAAAAAGTAGGTTATGACTGCCAGTGGTGTGATAAACCTCTTCAGTACTGAGACGCATTTTTTACCTTTGTTTCTTTATTTTATGGGTATGATTAGATGATTTTATTTGCATTACGAAGGGTCTATGGAGGCTAAAAGTTTAATAGCCAGAGTCTTCACTATTCTAATCCCAACATATGTTTCTGAATCTGCATAAAGTCACTATATAGTAAGCAGAATGACTATGAAAACGTGTCATGGTACTCAAGGGTTTAATATGGAAAAGAGGATGGGATGAGAATGATGAAGCAAAAAAATGATGTAAAAAGAAAAGAAGGAGGGAAAGGAGGAGACAGGAAAAGAGATGGAGGAAAAAGAGTAAAATATGATTGCCAGTGGTGTGATTAATATATGAAAGACGATGACGTGAAGGAAAAAAAAAGACGGAAAAAAAAGAAAAGGAAGGAAGGGAGGAGATAAGAAAAGAGATGGAAGGGAAAGAGTTGATTATGAATATCCTGACAGTGGTGTAATTGACATGGGAAAGGGGATGAGATAGGAATGATGAAGGAAAAAAAAAAAGATGACAAAATAATGAAAAGAAAGAAAGAGAATAGATAGAGAAAGAGATGGAGGGAAAAGATTATATTATGACTGCCTGTGGTTTGGTTAATGTGGGAAAGACGATGCGATAGGAATGGTGAAGGAGAAAAATGACAAAAAAAAAAAAGAAAGGAAGGGAGGAAATAGGAAAAGAGAAAGAGGAAAGCGGGAAAAGACTAGTGGGAAAGAGGATGTGATGGGAATGCTGGAGAAAAGGCATGACAATAGGACGATAAAATGAAGGAAATGGTAAGATGTAAAAGTGGAAGAGAGAGACAAAATTATGAGTGCCAGTGTTAGATATTGTGGGAAAGAGAAAGGGATGGGAAAACAGAAAAAAAACATGACACAGAAACAGAAAAGAAAGGATTATTAAAAAAAGAGAGAAAAAATAGAAATGGGTGAAAAAGAGAGAAAATAAAGAAAAAAGAGGCGAAACAAAGAGACAGGAAAAGGTATAAAAGATGAAATACTGGATCTCTCTCTCTCTCTCTCTCTCTCTCTCTCTCTCTCTCTCTCTCTCTCTCTCTCTCTCTCTCTCTCTCTCTCTCTCTCTCTCTCTCTAAAATAAGGTTAGTTATTCCTGCATTTCTTTGTTTTTTTTTCATTCTTCATTCATCTCCATCTTATTCACTTCTTTCTTTTTTCTTTCTTTTCTCTCTTCCCTTTGTTTTGTTTTCCTTGGCTTTTTTCTATTTATTTTCTTTTCCTTTTCCTTTCTGTCTTCGTATCGATTTGTCATTAGTTAATCCATTTAGTTTTATTCAGTTGTTTGTTTTCCGTCTTCGTTTTTACCTTCTCAAAACTTTCCTTTTTTTTTTTCTTCTCGTTTCTTTTTTTATTTTGAGTCTATCCGTGCTTTGTTTACTATATGTCTAGTTATATCTACCTGCTTACACACACACACACACACACACACACACACACACACACACACACACACACACACACACACACACACACACACACCGCGTAGTGTTGTGGTTAGCACGCTCGACTCACAATCGAGAGGCCCGGGTTCGAGTCCCGGTGCGGCGAGGCAAATGGGCAAGCCTCTTAATGTGTGGCCCCTGTTCACCTAGCAGTAAATAGGTACGGGATGTAACTCGAGGGGTTGTGGCCTCGCTTTCCCGGTGTGTGGAGTGTGTTGAGGTCTCAGTCCTACCCGAAGATCGGTCTATGAGCTCTGAGCTCGCTCCGTAATGGGAAAGACTGGCTGGGCGACCAGCAGGCGACCGAGGTGAACACACACACACACACACACACACACACACACACACACACTCGGCCCGGTAGCTCAGTGGTTAGAGCGCTGGCTTCACAAGCCAGATGACCGGGGTTCGATTCCCCGGCCGGGTGGAGATATTTGGGTGTGTCTCCTTTCACGTGTAGCCCCTGTTCACCTAGCAGTGAGTAGGTACGGGATGTAAATCGAGGAGTTGTGACCTTGTTGTCCCGGTGTGTGGTGTGTGCCTGGTCTCAGACCTATCCCAAGATCGGAAATAATGAGCTCTGAGCTCGTTCCGTAGAGTAACGTCTGGCTGTCTCGTCAGAGACTGCAGCAGATCAAACAGTGAATTACACACACACACACACACACACACATACACACACACACACACACACACACACACACACACACACACACACACACACACACACACACACTCACTCACTCACTCACTCTCTCACACACACACACACACACACACACACACACACACAGAGAGAGAGAGAGAGAGAGAGAGAGAGAGAGAGAGAGAGAGCTAACTAGCCAGTCATATAGACAAACAGAGAACCAAACAGACAGACAGACAGACAGACTGACAAAAATCTTACCACTCAGGCAACAAGCTATTTAGCCAACCAGAAAAGACAGACAGACAGACAGACAGACAGGCAGACAGACAGACAGACAAATAGACAGACAGACAGACAGACAGACTATATAAACAGACTAACACGTCATAGAACTTAGAGAGACTAGCGTTTCACATTTACAACTTTCTCTGGTGGTGGTGGGAGGAGGGAGGGAGGTGTAGAGAAAGAGAGGGGAGCAGGTCTGTGGCAACTCTCTTACGTATCTTTTATGATTTACTTTCCTAGGTTTGTGTAAATATTGGTCATGTTGCAGCCTTAGAGTCTCCTAAAGATGCTGCTTCAAGGGAAAAGTGGTGAAGTGTTGAGTGACTTACAGATATTGTTCTTGTGCTGCTGCTGCTGTTACTGCTGCAACAACAGCAGCACCAGCAACAACAACAACAACAACAACAACAACAACAACAATTACTACTACTACTACTACTACTACTACTACTACTACTACTACTACTACTACTACTACTACTGCTACTACTACTACTACTACTACTACTACTACTACTACTACTACTACTACTACTACTACTTCCTTTCTTCTTTTCTCCTCCTCCTCCTTCTTTTCGTCCTTCTCCTCCTCTTCCTCTACAAAAGCTGGGGCCTTATTGATTGCTGCTCTCTAGAAAGCGCAAAAACAAGGCTGCCACACCACTCCCTTAGTTGTACAGTGTTCCTCCACCTACTTTACTCACACAACACTTCACCAATTCCAAGCATTATATCCTTCCCAGCAAACAGAAATTACCGTAGTCCACAACTTTTTTCTCTCTAGTCTTTCTCAAATTTCATGTGATTTTTTTCCTATATCGTATGGTATCACTCTATGTTTTCAGCCAGTCGGAGGGATAGCTTGATGGGGAGGAACTGTCTACGTTGCTATCCTGCCTTTCTTACCAGCAGTAAACAAAGCTGGGTGTTACGGCACCGAGTTCTGACTTTGTGACATTCCCTCACCATGGATTTCGAAGTCTCAAACATCTTGAAAAAGTCGGACTAAGGAAAGTCGTAACGCCAATTTTCCGCTACTTTGAACAGGAACAAAGACGACATTTTTTTTTTTTTAAGAAATTGCCGCGGCTGGAGAAGATGGGCCAGGAGGAGGAGGAGGAGGAGGAGGAGGAGGAGGAGGAGGAGGAGGAGGAGGAGGAGGAGGAGGAGGACAATGACGACGACGACGACCTGTAGATACTAATTTAGGCAGTGTTTTAACTCAAAATAATGATGATGATAATAATAATAATAATAATAAATATATGTTTCTTTGTCTTATAAAAGTATATTTCTGTTATGGCACTGAAGTTGACTTTGCAATTTCGCGGAGTCACACCG
The DNA here is from genome assembly GCF_017591435.1 of Portunus trituberculatus. Taxonomy (NCBI): domain Eukaryota; kingdom Metazoa; phylum Arthropoda; class Malacostraca; order Decapoda; family Portunidae; genus Portunus; species Portunus trituberculatus. Next base: position 12,941,030 of record NC_059275.1, read on the forward strand.
GGAAAAGTCGCAGCTGCAAAGTCACAGTTTTAAGTTGCACTGAAGGGAACAAAAATAAAATCGCAAAGTCGCAGTCGCATCAGATCCAGTAAAGGTAAAGTCGCACCGGAAATATTATAAGTCGCGCCCAGCTTTGTTAGTTAATGTATGCCAGTTATACAAATAGCTTTTTAATGAGCTCAAGCTCTATTGTTGTTTGTCTTATTTGGAGTCTACTTGTATTTCTCTTTTTCATGAATTAACTTCTCGGCATTTATCCTTTAAATCTGGATCACCCCTTTGGCTTACTTTTGGGAACTGGAGCTCTAGTAGGTGCTTTTATTCCACTGTTTGTAAGCCTGGTCAATGCCTCACACATAGAAAAAGAGCAACCACCAATCACTAGTCCTACTCAAACAGCTGACCCAATCTGCATCACGTCACCTCACCTGCACACGAGTAGTGAATGCCTGAATAGTTTTTTTTTTTTTTTTTTGTTCTTATTAGCAATACATTCACTGACCGCAATCCTGCTTCACGTGTAGTGGCTGGCCCCACCTATCAGTACCTACGCACACACACACACACACACACACACACACACACACACACACACACACACACACACACACACACACACACACACACACACACACACACACATTAACACACATTGCATAGTGTGTAAAAGTGATGGAAACATTGTGTATTGTGTGTGTGTGTGTGTGTGTGTGTGTGTGTGTGTGTGTGTGTGTGTTCACCCGGTCGTCTGCTGGTCACCCAGCCAGTCTTCCCCATTACGGAGCGAGCTGTGTGTGTGTGTGTGTGTGTGTGTGTGTGTGTGTGTGTGTGTGTGTGTGTGATAGAGGTACTAAAAAAAATGGGATGTGTAGTGGTAATGGCCTACACAGAAATAGAACTTAACTTTTTTTGCAAGACGTATATATAAAGCATCAATTAGTGCTTTGTTTGCACGATCCACAAAAAAAAAAAACACATTATGAATAAAAATATATCTGCCTCAAGGTTCCAGCGCTACTAGGTCCAGAATCTTGTACAGCCGTGGTCATAACTCGTGTCCTGTTTCGTAGCTACATATTGTTATACATCTGTACATTTGTAACATTATTGTGTACTTTCTGTTATGTATATCATATTTTTATACCATTGTAATACCCCTCACGTGACTGCATTGGCTGGTATTGCCTGTGTGAGATCTTTATGTGTGTTCCCTCGCCTTTCTCAGTCGTCTTATGACCAGCCACTCTCGCAGTTGTTCTTTCCTTACGGTACTGGCCTCTGTTATTGTATCCATAAGCAAATACATGTCAAGGGTTGTGAGAAGTTTCTCTCCTACAACTCAACTACAACCACCCTCCTTCACCGCACCTCTCACTTCTCTCCTCATGACACGACTTACAACTTACGCCTTATGACCACGAGTGTACATTACATCATGCCTATATTGTCATTGACATTAAGATTTTTCTTTCATCGTTTAGTAACTGTACCACCAAGGAATTCACCACCTTAAACAGAACCTATTGTATAACTGAGGAATCTAATAACCAGTGACGTCAAGGTGTTGCTTCACGTTAGAACAAGAAACTAAGTACGAAGTTTTAATTAAGTCAAGAGATCATTTGTCATTTTGGACTCAGTGCAATACATCAGTGACTTCAGTGTTCAGTGTGTCAGCTGTACCATTAAGCCCGCTGCCCTGAGTGGAATATAAGTGACGTCTAAATATAAGAGAAAGTTGAGCATATTGTTGCAGAGAGAGAGAGAGAGAGAGAGAGAGAGAACTCTCATTACCTTGTATGTGTGTGTGTGTGTGTGTGTGTGTGTGTGTGTGTGTGTGTGTGTGTGTGTGTGTGTGTCATTAGGTCAGTATCACAAGAGGAGAGAAAGAAAGCCAACAGGGATAGAAAAATAAGAAAAATAAGAACACTTACAAGTCGACCCACTTTTTGAAGGAAAACAGGAACAAAAGAAGTGGAGTTGAACTGGATAAGGTCAGCATACGTAGTGGTGGAGGTGATGACTGAGGCAGCGTCATTTGAACTCCATCTGATGACTGTGTGAAGTAATGATGATGACTGATGATCTTGACAGGAGGAGAAGAAGAAGAAGAAGAAGAAGAAGAAGAAGAAGAAGAAGAAGAAGAAGAAGAAGAAGAAGAAGAAGAAGAATTAGTTGTAGTATAGCAGTTGCAGGAATAGGAGGAAAAGGAACTTGAGGATGAGAAGGAAAAGGACACATTGTAATACGAGGAGGAGGAGGACGGGGAGGAGGAGGAGGAGCAGGAGGAGGAGGAAGAGGAGGAGGAGGAGGAGGAGGAGGAGGAGGAGGAGGAGGAGGAGTTGAGAAAAAGTAGGAAGAGAGAGAGAACAAGGTAGAGAAGGAAAAAGTAGAAAGAGAGATAGAGAAGTAGTAAGAGGAGAGAAGTGAAAGAGGAGGAGGAGGGGAGGAAGAGGAAGAGGAAGAGGAATTATAGTACTAGTAGTAATGGAAGAAAAGTCGGAGGACAAACTGTGATACACCTTGCAATACAACAACTAGCGAGGTGGCGGAACAAAGGATCAACACAAAGGAACTTGACTCAGAAAAACGCGAGGCAAAACTGACCTGATGATTTGTGATGTTTTATATAGTCAAAACTCATAAATCCAGGGCTTTCTTCTTCCCACACACACATAGAGAAGGAAATAGAGAAGGAAGCTCAAACAGAAATAGCTGAAGGGAACAGTGATAAGTGACAGTGATGATAAAGAGCAGAAGTAGCGGTACTCCCTCCTCTCTCCTTCCCTCTCTCCCTCCCTCCATAGCTGGCTGGGGTTCAAGTCCACGGTCAGGCGGTGGCGCTAAGTTCCATCTCCTTCCACGGCGTGGTTCATGTTCACGCAGCGGAAAGTATGGGGCGTAAGTTGAGTTGTGACCTCGTGACCCGTTAGGAAAGAGAGCCTGACAGTTCTTCCTCCATGTGTGTGTGTGTGTGTGTGTGTGTGTGTGTGTGTGTGTGTGTCAGTCGCTACACTTTCACCCTTAATTCTCAAGGTGTACATAAACGTTCTCCACGCATGTCATATAATACGCCTGAACGCGCGAATATCACGTCACTATTTATTTTCAAGTTCCTGGCGGGATTTGAACTCTGGCGTCTCAGTGTTCCTAAGACCGTCACTCTATCTGCTGCCACAGGAGACGTACTACGCATAGCATGTGGGCGTGTCGGCGTGCTCGATACGCACATATAACCCTTAGGCAAAAGCAAGTAGCACAGCACGGCGTGAGGTGCAGAACTGTGACCAGACACACATCCACACTGCACCACCCTACCTCCTGCCAGTCTACCATGAGTCCTGACCACGCTTGCAGACTGCCATGTTGCTGCTTCCCTCCGCCTCGTCAGTCAGCCTCGTCCCTCTGCATGACAACATATGGCCATTCACCATCAGCCGCTGTGGTGGTACGCCTCTCCTCCACCGACTGGAGCAAAGGGCGGCTGATCTGCTTAGCCACCAC
>NC_059275.1:12949533-12952033 GCF_017591435.1 Portunus trituberculatus
TGTAATTTCAAATGTATTATATTAGAATATTTTCTCTCCCATACAATGTACATTTTCAGCTTTCGAGCAACCCACGAGTATATCGAAATAGGAATGTTATTATTTATTTCTAATATTATTGCTATTATTATTATTATCATTATTTTTATTATTATTATTATTATTATTGTTATTGTTAGTAGTAGTAGTAGTAGTAGTAGTAGTAGTAGTAGTAGTAGAAGCAGTAGTAGTAGTAGTAGTAGTAATAATAATAATAAAAGCAATAGTGGTAGTATTAGTAGTAGTAATAGTAGTAGTAGTAGTAGTAATAGTAGTAGTAGTAGTAGCAGCAGCAGCAGCAGTAGTAGTAGTAGTAGTAGTAGTAGTAGTAGTAGTAGTAGTAGTAGTAGTAGTAGTAGTAGTAGTAGTCTGTTTATCTATCTCTATACTTGCATGGCTAGCAATTCCAGATGATGCGCCCCAAATAAGGCACTCCAAACACACACACACACACACACACACACACACACACACACACACACACACACACACACTCTCTCTCTCTCTCTCTCTCTCTCTCTCTCTCTCTCTCTCTCTCTCTCTCTCTCTCTCTCTCTCTCTCTCACACACACACACACACACACACACACACACACACACACACACACACACACACACACACACACACACACACACATATGCACACACAAATGTGCAGTTCATGGAAAGCAGAGAGAGAGAGAGAGAGAGAGAGAGAGAGAGAGAGAGAGAGAGAGTTTGTGTGTGTGTTCTCGAGTGGGTTTTCTCTTCGTAATGTAGCGCGAGGACATTACGATACTATTTTGCGACAAGGCGCTCTGTGTTGAAGTCACTATTTGATTCCATTAATGAATAATCTAAACAAAAAGAGAACATTTATAATCTATCATGTTTCATCCTTCCTAAACGAGTTATAATCTATTCCTCTCCCTTTTGGGGTTTGAAATTAGATATGGAGGTGTTTTTTATCTTGATGTTTTTTTTTTTTTTCCCATGGGTAAAGAAGAACGACAGTTTGCGCAGTCTTCGAACTCGAGAATGTGTGTGGAGGGAGCAAATCTCACATAGGAAAGAGGAAACACAAAAATAGGAAAGATGTAACAAAGAGGAGAGGTAACTTTCATCGCTACAAAGATACAAAGGCAGTAACATTTGGAATTACTATTGTAAAGACAAATTTTAGACATTTTTTTAGCTTTTCTGCCGTCATGGTGTTAATTGTAGCACTGCTGTAGATTTATGGCACTCGATTCCTCCTTCAGTAGTTCTGTAGAACGATGGGTGGTCTGGCAAACCTGGGTCAGTGGGAAAGAAAAATGTGAATGAGATAGGTGTTGTGTAGTAGGGTGGGCTTGTGAAGTAGTTTTGGGTGCATATATGTATTCCACACACACACACACACACACACACACAGTAGTAGTAGTAGTAGTAGTAGTAGTAGTAGTAGTAGTAGTAGTAGTAGTGGTAGTACTAGTAGTAGTAGTAATAGTAGAATTAGTAGCAGTTGTAGCATCAATAGCACTTACTTATCTAGTTGTCTAATAGTTCGCGATTCAACTTGCTGTTAATGTTCTTCATTCCATAACTAATTTACTGATCTTGTCCATCATTATTTCGTCCTTCGTCTCTCTCCCTTTACGTGTGCACTCGCGAACCTCGAAGTCAGGCTCATTGCACCACTTGGCATTCAGCTCACACGCACTGTACCTCATGCCGTCAGAGCCACAAAGGAAGGTAAACGGCTCGTTTTGTGTACAGGACAATTGACATTCTCTCTCTGGCAAAACATGGTCTGTTATCAGTAGGGGTTTTGGTGTGATGAACTCTTTCATATCGTGAACTTATTGTAGAAATGATGTAATGTAAGGATAATGAATGAATGAATGATTAAATGAATAAGCGTGTTAAGGTGTTGGTTGTGGGATATGAAGATGTAGTGTTGTGTGCACGTTAGAAGATAAGGACATAAGAGAAGCTGCAATATAAGATATGTGGCCTGCACGTGCCTGTTCCTGCATGAAACCGGTCTACATTGCTATCTACTTCCACATCTCATCCTCACCCATACATATGTGTAATCTCCTCTCAAACTTCCCTATGAACTGACCACCAAAAGCCGGTTTACTTAGTCTGTTCTATTCACCTAAACCGCTGCAATTTCTTCCCATCTCTATTTTTGCGTCACACACACACACACACACACACACACCCGGTAGCTCAGTGGTTAGAGCGCTGGCTTCAGAAGCCAGAGGACCGGGGTTCGATTCCCCGGCTGGGTGGAGATATTTGGGTGTGTCTCCTTTCACGTGTAGCCCCTGTTCACCTAGCAGTGAGTAGGTACGGGATGTAAATCGAGGAGTTGTGACCTTGTTGTCCCGGTGTGTGGTGTGTGCCTGGTCTCAGAAGATCGGAAATAATGAGCTCTGAGCTCGTTCCGTAGGGTAACGTCTGGCTGTCTTGTCAGAGACTGCAGCAGATCAAA
>NC_059275.1:12962033-12994533 GCF_017591435.1 Portunus trituberculatus
AAGGCAGCGCACACACACACACACACACACACACACACACACACACACACACACACACACATATTGCATTGTTTTTGTGTGTTTTCGTTGTTTCTCTTGGTGTTATTTGTGTTCGCCTTTTTTTTTTTTTTTCCCAAGTGTGGCAGCAAAGGTGAGGTGCAGCTGTGGTGTGGTGTTGCTACTGTAGTGCTGCAGATAAGGTGGAAACGTCAGATTGTTTTGGGTATCAGCGGTGTTGTCAATAACGGTGATGTTACTGTTAGTGATGCAGGTCAGGTGGGGACACGAGATTGTTCTGGTTATCAGTGATGTTGCTACTGTTAGTGTTGCAGATAAGGTGATGCTTGCAATGCTGGTGATGATGCTGCTGCTTCTACTAATAATGTCACTACTACTACTACTACTACTACTACTACTACTACTACTACTACTACTACTACTACTACAACTACCACTACTACTACTACCATTACGACTACTACACTACTACTACTACTACTACTACTACTACTACAACTACCACTACTACTACTACCATTACGACTACGACTACTACTACTACTACTACTACTACTACTACTACTACTACTACTACCACCACCACCACTGTTATTCACAATCATTACCTTGTTCTCTCACCTCATTCATTTCCCAAGGTTTCCTCTGTTAACTTTTCCTCACACGCGGCCAAGTCAGAGAGAGAGAGAGAGAGAGAGAGAGGGGGGAGCGGCGCCCTTCGTAACTCAGCAATTCTTTCAAGTTCGTGATCTTTTTTCTTAATGTGAGCTAAAAACCAGGGAGTTGCTCGGCTGCTTCTTACACTTGTTGTTGTTGTTGTTGTTGTTGTCGTTCTTCTTCTTCTTCTTCTTCTTCTTCTTCTTCTTCTTCTTTTTGTTGTTTTTCTTATTCTTTTCTTCTTTCTTCTTTCTTCTTCTTCTTCTTCTTATTATTATTATTATTATTATTATTATTATTATTATTATTATTATTATTATTATTACCTATTATTCTGTTTCTTTCTTTCTTTCTTTGTTTCTTTCTTTGTTTCTTTCTTTGCTTCTTTTTTTCATTCTTCTTCTTCTTCTTCTTCTTCTTCTTCTTCTTCTTCTTCTTCTTCTTCTTCTTGCCGTTTAGTAGTAATTTAAATAGCAAATGTCATGAATATTTTCGTTATTGTTATTATTATTTTTTTTTTACTATTATTTCCATCTACGTCTAGGTCAAAGCGGAACAAGAAGTGAGGACCTCTTGACCTGACCTTGACCTCCTTTGCGATTCAGGTTCAAGTCGGTCACCCGGTCTCTCTCTCTCTCTCTCTCTCTCTCTCTCTCTCTCTCTCTCTCTCTCTCTCTCTCTCTTCCTGGCTCTTGTCGTCGATCGTTTAAATACTTATTTCTCACCACGCTTTCTTCCCTTCTGTTTTAAATTGTTTGTACAGTGAAGGACGCTTTGTGTGTGTGTGTGTGTGTGTGTGTGTGTGTGTGTGTGTGTGTGTGTGTGTGTGTGTGTGTGTGTGTGTTTCCGCGCACTCACCTGTGATGCGAGACTGATTATATCGCTTCGCCTTTATATTTGCATGTATATCCGAGTACGCTGCTCACCTCATCTCACTTCGTCTCACCTCTCCTCCCTCACTGGTTTGGTTGGTCCCTCCTTTCTCACCTCGCTCTCCACCCCCCCCTCCTTGCTACCTCTCATTGTCTCCTTTACCCTTCCTCTGACCGCTTGTGACCGCTTGCCCATCTCGCTCTCATACCTCCCTCACTATTCCTTTATACATTCCTTTTTCCTTCCGAATCTCCTCACAGCCCCTCTTCACTCCCAAGGGAAATTATGATACCGCACCGCTGGGCTATTTTTAGAACGGTCCAGACTGATTGATGTTCAGATTGTCAGGTAAACCTTTGCCCTTCCACTGTCGAACGTGTTAAGAGTAATCGCCTCTTGAGTGTTTCTGAATAAATGCTACTTTTTTTCTATACTATACGAGTTTGGTCCTTACAGGAGTGTGTAGTTTGTTTATTAAAGCGAGCTTGAGTATCATGAAGATTGCACAGAGGAAAGAGCATGGCATTTCCTGTTTGGTGATATAAGAACATAGAGATTACTTCCTGTTATGTTGCACAACGCGTAACGTTATGCTAGGAGACCGAGCATCGCACCTAATGAAACAAAGGTCAATTCTAACCAAGTTACTATTGTTTAGTGACACTACAGAGATAGAAAAGGAAACTAGAAAAAATAAAGACCTGATTGTTGAAAAAAAATCTTTTAATCTAGAAAAAAACATAGGCGAAGAGAGAAAACGAAGCTGTTACAAAGGCAAATTATTACTACTACTACTACTACTACTACTACTACAACTGGGAATAAGGAAACTTCATTATGATAGTTGCGATAAAGAAGAAAGACAAGAGAATCAGCTAACGTAAAAGTCAAGTGTTTTACCACGCACACAGGAAGCAAGCATTCATGGTCAGCTTTTGTGAAGTCATAATGGAGAGTTCGCAGGCAGTGCTTGAGGGCGCGTCTGGCCTTGGCTGACTAACAAAACCTGCTCGTATAGGTTATCAAAACACGACTCCCCTAAAAGTTTTGAGTGGTTGGTTTCCGCTGACTCATGTTATTCAAAGGTTCCATTTGGCCATAACGTGTGTGTGTGTGTGTGTGTGTGTGTGTGTGTGTGTGTGTGTGTGTGTGTGTGTGGTCGTGCCAAGAACCAAAGCGATGATAAAACACTAATGACAATGAAATAAAAACAAAACAAAAAGGAATCGCGGTGTTATTAGAATGTTAGCGGTCACACTCATGTTCAAGACTGGCGACTTGTGAAGAGAGTCTGTTCTGTCTGTCTATCTATCTGTCTGCCTGTCTATCTGTCTGTCTGACTGTTCTCCTGTCTGTCTTTCTATTTGTCTGTCTGTCTGCCTGTCCTGTCTATCAGTGTGTTTGCCTGTCCTCCTGTCTGCCTGTCCTCCTGTCTGTCTGCCTGTCCTCCTGTCTATCTGTCTGTCTGTCCTCCTGTCAGTCTGTCTGTTTATCTGTCTGTCTGTCTGTCTGTCTGTCCTCCGTCTGTCTGTATGTATGTTTGTCAGGCCGCCAAAGGAGAGGAGGTGCAGGGAGTTACATTTCCTGGTTTGCGAGTAAATGATGCTGGAGTGAGCGACAAGAAGACATCTAGGGAGTGCTCATGGCATAGTTCTCTCTCTCTCTCTCTCTCTCTCTCTCTCTCTCTCTCTCTCTCATGGTATTTTCACTCTTGCAAGTTTTCTCGTTCCTTCTGCTCATTTTCCACTACTCCTTTTCTTACAGGGACTGCCACGTGTCGGCCTGATGGCTCCTCGCAGCTTCCCTTAGTTTTGTGTCATTTGATTTGATATGATTTATTTTACTGTGATCGTTTTTTGTCATTTTCGACTACCAACGAATGACTCACGATTTTATTGTTATTTATCATTGTTATTATTATTATTATTATTATTATTGTTATTATTATTATTATTATTATTATTATTATTATTATTATTATTATTATTATTATTATTATTATTATTATTATTATTATTATTATTATTATCATTATTATTATTATTATTATTATTATTATTATTATTATTATTATTATTATTATTATTAGTAGTAGTAGTAGTAGTAGTAGTAGTAGTAGTAGTAGTAGTAGTAGTAGTAGTAGTAGTAGAATTAGTAGTAGTAGTAGTAGTAATACTAGTAGTAGTAGTAGTAGGAATAGTAGTAGTAGTAGTAGTAGTAGAAGTGGTAGTAGCAGTAGTAATAGTAGTAGTAGTAGTAGTAGTAGTAGTAGTAGTAGTAGTAGTAGTAGTAGTAGTAGTAGTAGTAGTAGTAGTTGTTGTTGTTGTTGTTGTTATTTTTGTTGTTCTTGCCATTGTTGTTGCCATTGTTGTTGTCATTGTTGTTTTTGTTGTAGTTGTTCTTATAGCACTAGCAGTAGTAGTAGTAGTAGTAGTAGTAGTAGCAGTAGTAGCAGCAGCAGCAGTAGTAGTAGTAGTAGTAGTAGTAGTAGTAGTAGTAGTAGTAGTAGTAGTAGTAGTAGTAGTAGTAGTAGTAGTAGTAGTAGTAGTAGTAGTAGCAGTTGTTGTTGTTGTTGTTGTTGTTGTTGTTTTTGTCGTTGTTGTTGTTTTCGTTGTAGTAGTAGAAGTAGCAGTAGTTGTTGTTGTTCTTGTTCTTGTTATTGTAGTAGAAGTAGTAGTAGTAGTAGTACTAGTAGTAGCAGTTGTTGTTGTTGTTGTTGTTGTTGTTGTTGTACCAGTACTAGTAGTAGTAGTAGTAGTAGTAGTAGTAGTAGTAGTAGTAGTAGTAGTAGTAGTCTAATAGATAAGAACAAAATGTATTTTTTATAATAAAACTACTACTACTACTACTACTACTACTACTACTAATAATAATAATAATAATAATAATAATAATAATAATAATAATAATATTGCTACCACCACCACCACTACTACTACTACTACTACTACTACTACTACTACTACTACCACCACCACCACCACCACCACCACTATTGCTGCTACTAGAATCGCCGTACAGGAGTTTGTCGAGAGGCAGTACACTGTCTTCACGCTAGCGGCTTCCCTGCATGCCTCGCCAGCAGCAGTGTAGCCAAGGCAAAGAGACAACCATGCGTTCAAGTCATCGGTGTTTTGTCAATACGGAGGCAGCCAGGCAGTGGTTTTGTGTTTACAGAGAGAGAGAGAGAGAGAGAGAGAGAGAGAGAGAGAGAGAGAGAGAGAGAGAAAGAGATAAGAAAAAGGAGTAAAAAAATCACATAAATGATACAGAATTAAAGAACAAAAGAGAAAAGAGTAAAAGAAAGACCTGCAAAAGGGCTGTTGTTGTTGTTGTTGTTGTTGTTGTTGTTATATTAAGGCCGGAACCAGTGTGCACAAGGGTTCGCAAGAAAATAGTAATAAAGAAAGGTATGCATGTGTGGCGATGTCAATTCCCACCACGTTCTCTTGGCCTAGTGTGTGTTGGATGCATGCTGAGTGATGGAATGATGGTAAAGGGCCAGGAATTTAGTCCTCGCATAGCCTCAGTGCTCCTCTTATTGGCCTGTCTTTAGAAATGCTTGGCTTTCTCAACACAGCAGTTTTCAAAGGCCACGTATATAGATTGTTAGCTGTGTTTTCAGGACTGTCTCAGTCTCTTCTCTTTAATATTGTAGAAATCTTATTACTGCAGCTGCTTCTGCAGCTATTTCTACTACTACTACTACTACTACTACTACTACTACTACTACTACTACTACTGCTGCTGCTGCTGCTACTGCTACTGCACCACTGCTGCCACTGCACTACTGCTACCACCACCACCACCACCACTACTGCTGCTGCCACTGCTGCTGCTGCTACCACCACTGCTACCACTACTGCACTACTACTACTACCACCACCACACTGCTAATAATAATAATAATAATAATAATAATAATAATAATAATAATAATAATAATAATAAGTAATAATACTACTACTACTACTACTACTACCACTACTACTACTACTACTACTACTACTATTACTGCCATTGTCACAATCTGGTATCACTCATTGCTGCTAACTACTGCTACTACTACTACTACTACTACTACTACTACTACTACTGCTACTACTGTTATTATTATTATTATTATTATTATTATTATTATTATTATTATTATTATTATTACTACTACTACTACTACTACTACTACTACTACTACTACTACTACTACTACTACTACTACTACTACTTGTAACTACTATTACTACTATATATTACCAGCATGACTATCTTTGCCACAATTTCTAATATCACTCATTACTACTACTGCTACTATAACTACTGACGCTTCATTATTACTACACTGCAATGACTACTACGGCGACACACACACACACACACACACACACACACACACACTGAAGAGGCAGTAGACACCTGCCAAACCGATAATTACTCCCAGTGAGGTGTGTGTTTAATAGCACTGGTGAACTTATCATTAAAGCTAGCTGTGACCTCACTCATCGTTTCCCTGTGTGACTCACAACACAAGTGGACAGTCACAACCTGCTCTAAACACAGCTCTCTTCCTTCACACAAAACTACATGCATCTAACTACAAATACATTCCTCTCGCATTCCTCTGGATACCCTTCTAACTATATCTCTTCATATTCAACTTTTTTGGGGACCGGCACCTCAGTAGGCCTTTTTTTTAATCACATTTTTTGTTGCTTTTGGCCAGTATTTCCCCTTACATAAAAAAAAAAAAACACAAGATAACTATCATCCATTTTCTTCTTAGCTGCTGTCATCTATCATCCTTGACCTCGAGGGAAGGAGTGAGAGACAGGCAGTGACGAAGCAAATAACAAAAGAATAATACGTTATAAAATTATCATCGTACACTTCCTATGACCAACACTCATCCAATCCTTCAATATTGACTTCCCTGCTTCCTGACCACCATCCCTTTCCCACTTCTCATTCACGCTATTCATTCTCCTGCACTTTACCACCTGTTAAGACATCTCACACCAGGAAGCACTGTTTGTTGACTGCCTGCAAACATTTGAGAAGCATTTGGCAAAGTTTGGATCGATGTTTCCTTTCTAGACCGTTTATCCACTTCTCCATCCATCTACCCACATCCATCTATCCATTCATTCGTCCACTCATCCATCTATCCATATACCCATTCATCTATCCACGCATCCATCCATTTATCCACTCATTCACCTTCTATCCACTCAACCAACCATCAATCCATCCATCTATCCACTCATCTAACCATCCATGAAAACTTTCCATAATGTTTCTCATTTGTTTGCCAAATGTTTGCAAACATTTAGGAAACATTTGAAAAACAGTTTGAAAATATTGCTTCCAAATAATATTTTCTGGTGTGGACAGGTCTTTGCTTTCGTTTTCTCCATTTAACCCAGCTCAATTTTATCTAACCTTACTCATCTTGATTAACTAGACTTGACCATAATTAACCTGGCTTAATAATTATCCTATACGCTTTAACAACTAACCTAACTTTGTCTACCTAGTATACGTACACCTAACTTTGTCGTATTTAGCCAAATATAATTCAGTCTAAGACTTTCTCTTTATCTAACTTTTTTGCTCTTCATCCGAACTCCAAACTTCAAATTTACTCCTACATTATTTGCGGTGTCTTTTATTATTGGTGTTTATTATTGTTATGTTACTCCAGGTTACAAACTCTCACCAATGTAAGAAGGAAACCTTTGAATCAATCTGAGTGTCTGTGATTGTTTTTTCTACTTAGATTTACCATCTATTAATTGACAAGGGAATTCAAATAAAATGTGTATTGGTCTAAAGAAGGATGATTGCACTGTACTAATAATATCAGAGAAACACTAGCTGTGGTACAAGAGAAACATAATCTTATAAGGTAGCGATTTGTGGGACACTTTCCATGGCTGCTGACATGGTAGTGATACGTTGTGTGTATTAGCTGTCAGCGGGAATGCTTTCAGGAAGGTCATATCTGCACTCATTTCGCTCAGTTTTTGGATTTGTGCTTCCAATTCATACAGTTATATTTACTTCCACTTCTGACCATTCAGATATTACACGAGTGTGTGCAGCGGCGTGTGACTGGCGATGGTGCAGCCTGGTGGTGGTGCTGCTGGCGACCACCTCCTCCCTGGCTAGCAGCATGGAGCAGGAGGCGCCGCCCGGCACCCTTGTGAGCCTTGTGAGCAGACTGTTCCAGAACCTGCCGTCTCTCAAGCAGGCCCTTTACGCTCCCCGGCCTGCCTTGTTCGTTGAAGGCAGGAGCCGGAAGGACGCAGGAGGTGAGCAAGTTACGCTGCAACGCTTATTGCCTTATACAGGATGTCTCGTGAGTTAAGGTACATACTTCAGGATACGATAACCCAAGTAATTCCAAGTTGAAAATACTCTACACACATAATGTGTTTTGCTTTCTTTATCGAGAAATTGTGTAAATTGTGTGTTGCGGGGCCATTCACATGGATGGGCCTCTGCCTTCCTTTCTTCCTCCCTCCTCAGCTCCCTACGTACTGTATTTGTGCTGCGTGGCATAAAGTGATGATTTATGTGTACAATGCACGTAGTCAAATCCTTACGTGAAATGGATATCAAGTAACAAATCAAATATTTGTATGAGTCAGTGGGTAAAACGTTTGTTATCAAATGCTACTTTTTAAAACATACATGGCAACTCATTACATTTATTACCCTCATTGACACTCGACATCTTGACATATAAGTGACAGGCCTCGTCAGTCAACTAACTACCTAAGTGCATCTTTCTACTCCTGTCATTCCTTATCTGTTCTGCAGCTTCCTCAAGGCGGTGACTCAACTCCTCTCTGGAGTATGATTTGTTCCTGTACGTCAATGATTTCATGTGTCCCCAAAGGAAGAAATCCATGGGTGCTAGATCATGGGTGTTAGGTCATTTCTGTGGACCTCCACAACCTATCCACCAGTCAAGAAACTGGTCTCAGGCGAGTGGCTGCCGCATCACAACTTACACGTCAATTTCTCGCAAACTGTAGCAAAACACATCATATGTGTATAGAATATGTTCATCTTAGAATTACTTGATCTTTCGCATACCGAGGTATGTACGTACCTTAACTCGGGGGATATTTAGAACTAAATGGCACACCCAGAAATCTACAGTACTTTACTGCAATGCGCTCGTTGGGTAGTTCAGGGGATGATGCATCAAACTTCAGTGCAGGAAGTTCCGGCTCTGTCATTCATGACTGAGATTTTTCTCTATTAGGTTCACCCAGCCTTGATGAGTACAGGTCAAGCATGGTAAGAAAGATCAGAGACGGTGGAGGCGTGTGATTACGTAGCACCTCTATATCCATGAATGTATACACTCCTCTCTTATCAATACTCTCTGCTAATTGCAGTAACTGTCTGATGACATTATTCCACTCACTCTGAGAAATTGTTGTTTTTCTTTAATCTAATTCTGACTTGGAGATTCCTTAGTGAGACAGTAAAGCGTTTCTGAACCTATGACTATCTCTCAGGCCACAGCCAAGCTCCAGCGCCTGACCACCAGTGCTTCTCGGAGCTTGGGTGCCTTTCCACGGGCAACGAGTTTCACCACTCTCAGCACCGCCCTATCAACTTGATGGCTGAGGCGCGAGAGGTGGTGAACGTAACCTTCAGACTCTACACTCGAGAAGCTCCGCAAGGTTCCTATGTGCCCGCGCTGGACGTGTCTCGCATTCTTTCGTCCTCCTTCAGGGCGGAAAGACCCACAAAGATGATCATCCACGGCTACCTGAACGGCCGCAACATGCCATGGCTGGAGGTGGGTAGCCCTGTGTCCCACCAGAGTATTTCAGGCTATTTTCCATTTCCCTGGGATCTCTCTCTCTCTCTCTCTCTCTCTCTCTCTCTCTCTCTCTCTCTCTCTCTCGACATTTCCTCGTTCTGTGGCATGTTTCCCAGCTGATATTTCCCATCTGTGCACTCCTCCACTGTCCCAATTCCCGCCTCCCATTAGACATTCTTCCCTATGGATATTTACCCGTGACCATTTTCTCTCTGAACATCCCCGTGAATATTTTCCCCAAGACTTCTTATCTTGTGGACATTAGTCTCAACACTCTTATTCCATCAAAGACACTTTCTCCAGTTCCCACTTCTACCACTCTCGCAGGAACTGGTGAAGGTGCTGCTAGAGGCTGGAGACTTCAACGTGATGTACGTAGACTGGACTGGTGGCTCCCTGGGTCTGTACAGTCAGGCGGTGGCCAATGCACGGCTGGCGGGACTCGAAATCGCCCACCTCATACGGTTTCTCGAGAGTCACACACAGCTGCTGCCAAGGAACGTGCACCTCATTGGCCATTCTCTCGGTGCACACTTGGCAGGTATAAACACTCATCATGACGTCCCTCCCTGAACCTCGAGTAACTTTGTTGTGGTAACTAGAGAATAGAAATTAATGAATTGCTTCCTCTTTCTTCGTTCTCCTCCTCCTCCTCCTCCTCCTCCTCCTCCTCCTCCTCCTCCATTTTTTTTTTACTTCGTTCTTCTATTTCTTCGATTTTTCCCCTCCCTTTCCTCCTCACTCCACATTCTCTATCCTTTTTCCCATCCTCCTCCTCTTCCTCTTCCTGTCCTGTCTCTCCTACTAATGGTTAGGGTAGAATAGTTACCCAAACAGCCTATTAAGGACCTCAGGCTCTTTTTTTTCTTCTTTTGATTAAGGACAATGATCTGCTCATCTCCTCCTCCTTCTCTTCCTCTTCCTCGTCTTTCTGTTATGCACCAGTGTGCCACATCAAGACTCCCGCGAAAGGTGCCGTCAGAATAATGATGTCAAAGATGCTACGTGAATTACAAAGATTAGGAGACGTGCAGGAGGACCGGGATAAATACTTCATTATTCTCTCTCTCTCTCTCTCTCTCTCTCTCTCTCTCTCTGAGTTTCCTTTTTTTTCTAATATATTTCTCTTTACACTTTATTTCTTGTCTTTCTTTATAAAGATTAATCACCTGTATTTATTCATATTCACCACCCCTCACATATCTCGACTCCTCCTGCAGCACCATGGACACGCTGAGAAACCTACGCTGGGAGACACGGCGAAAGGACTCTAAGGAATTATTAAGGCACAAGAGGATTTTGGTCGGTCTTGAACACTTTTTAATGATGAAAAGGCATTTCCTGACGTGTCCTTTCTCATTGTCTCGGTCACCTGTTTTCTCCTTTCTGTCCCTTTTCTCTCCTCTTATTATCTCAAGTGTATGCGCTGTTCTCTTTGTATCCTCACTATATTTAAAAAGAGACATGTGCCCATATCTCCCTTTTCTTCTGTATAGGTTACGCCGGGGAACGCGTGACTGGCTTGGGTAGGATCACGGGTCTGGATCCAGCTGAGCCCTTGTTTGAGTTCATGCCGCCAAGTGTCCGCCTCGACCCCTCTGATGCTCTCCTCGTAGATGTCATCCACACCGACGCTGGCCGCTTCAGTTTCGGTAAGGTTAACTTTGCATGTTGTCCTGTCAAGCAAGATACAAAAAAATTGCTTCCCTTGTTTCGCATCATCGTATTTCAGAATGTCATGTCTTGGTGCCTGTTGTATTTAGTAGACTAAAGTGGAAATTATTAGGGATTTCAAAGATGTCAATAAATGTCATGCTTCTTCTTCTCCCTTCTTTCGCTGTCTTCTTGTCTCTTTCCCTCCTTCCTTCACGCATTCCTTCCCGGGGTTCACTCTAGTTCATTGTCTTCTTCATTCACTGATTTGTTTACTCCTTCGCTCCTTCATTCAATCACTCGTTTATCCGCTTCCTCCTCACTTTAATCGTTTATTCCTACCCCTCCTTCACTACTTTGTTTAGTACTTTCTCCCTTCTTCATTCGTGTCAATCCTTTCTTCTACATTCACTTACTCGTCCTCATCTTCCCTTCATTTTTCACTCTCTTTTACTCCTTTCCTCACTCGGGAGCGCCATGATTTCGGTATTGTGGTGCTACCAGTCCTTTCTCCTCTTCCATTCCTCTTCCCTTCACTCATCCAACCGCTAATAACTTGGTGGTTCCTGCAGGTGGCGGCTACGGGCTGGAGCAAGCCGTGGGCCATCTCGACTTTTATCCAAACGGGGGCGTGAACCAGCCGGGATGCCAGCCACCACTCTCTGCGCCATTCAGGTGGATACACGAACGGCGGAATTTTTCGACAGGTAACGAGAGAGAGAGAGAGAGAGAGAGAGAGAGAGAGAGAGAGAGAGAGAGAGAGAGAGAGAGAGAGAGAGAGAGAGAGAGAGAGAGAGAGAGAGAGAGAAAGTTATTTCCTTTCATGTTGCAAGATTTCGGCCTTTCTCAATCGCTTTTAGCTTTGCGCACCGAATCAGTGGGTGTGAACGTGGTGATGGCGATGTTGACGCTGTAAATATCTGAAATTGTTGCTATAGACGTGAATGACTCGATTCCATCACGCTACCTGACTCTCTCTCTCTCTCTCTCTCTGGTATTGCATTCCACTGATGTATTTAGGAAGCTATTTTTGCAATTATTTGTTATCTTTTGTTGTATTTCCTTGCCGTGTTCTTGAAACGCACGCACACGCGCATGTGTGTGTGTGTGTGTGTGTGTGTGTGTGTGTGTGTGTGTGTGTCTGATGATCTCCTTCCTCCAGTGTGGGACGCCGTGGAGGACGCTCTCGGATGTAATCATATCAGGGCTGTGGAGTTGTTTATTGACTCAGTCAGGTCACAGTGCCCCTACGTCGCCTTCCGCTGCCCCTCCTTCCGCAGCTTTACTCGGGTGAGTTATCATATCAGCATGCACACGAAATTCTTTGCTCATTTCTCCTTTTTATATTCGTCATTCCTCAATATCATTCCCTTAATTAATTTTGCCATCGGTAATGACACCATGACACTCAATTTTTTTTTCAACAACTAACAATTCAAATGAGCAAATAACAAAGATGCTGGCACTAAAATGTCTCCATTGCTTCACCACTCTTCTGCTTCCGTTATTAAAGTCTTCTTACCTACTTAAAATACTCTAAACCCTAAGCCACACTTATATACAAATTTAACAGAAGACCATAGCAATCACGGCTTCCTTTCCATTCCTGTGTATTATTGTTCCATCTCTCTCTCTCTCTCTCTCTCTCTCTCTCTCTCTCTCTCTCTCTCTCTCTCTCTCTCTCTCTCACACACACACACACACACACACACACACGGAAAGCGGCGAGGCAAATGGGCAAGCCTCTTAATGTGTGGCCCCTGTTCACCTAGCAGTAAATAGGTACGGGATGTAACTTGAGGGGTTGTGGCCTCGCTTTCCCGGTGTGTGGAGTGTGTTGTGGTCTCAGTCCTACCCGAAGATCGGTTTATGAGCTCTGAGCTCGCTCCGTAATGGGGAAGATTGGCTGGGTGACCAGCAGACGACCGTGGTGAATTACACACACACACACACACACACACACACACACACACACACACACACACACACACACACACACAATGCTTTGTGTAGTAGTTATTGGTTAAGGCGGCTTACCACCGAGAAGGCCCAGATTCGAGCCCCGGGAGCGGCAAGGTAAATGGGAAAGCCTCTTGATGTGTAGCCCCTGTTGACTTAATAGCAAGTAGGATGCAACCACAGGGATTGTGGCCTCGCTGTCCTGGTGTGTGGTGTGATCTCAGTCATTATTGCTATCATTATTAGTAAAGGTTTATTGAGTGTAAGTACATACATAAATATAAATATGAATACGAGGCAGGAGGTGCTGGCCATAGCACCTGCAGCATCACGTTTGTGGGCGTGTAGTGCACAAGGAGGGCACCCCTAGTCGAGGCCGCGGCCCTTAGGCTAGGCGGGTGATGGCCTCACTGGTTTGAGGTCGGCGGTTGCCGTGCAGGACAGGAGGTAGTGCAGCAGTGAGTGGCGGTTGTATCTCACGCAGTGGTCACTCCTGACCATGGAAACCGTCATACAACTCCTCCATGGTGCAGTATCCCAGCCTCACATGCTGTAGTAGCACGCCGGCTCCCTTGGGCTGCTGCTGGGAGACATCAAGTGGCTGATAGGCGGTGGCGGCGGTGTACTATTCCCCCTTTGCTTGTTTGTCACTTGATGCATTCGGTGTGATTAGTGGGCTTGCTGGGTTGCTGCGCTCCCTGCTTCTATCTTCACTTGCTACAGGTTGAGCTTTTCCTTAGGGCATAGGTTCTCAACCTGGGATACGCCTTTTCCCATGGGTACGTGAGAGGAATTTCAGGGATACTAGACAAATATCTAGAAATATTTCGGTTTTGAATAATTGCAGGTACCTGCTTGTAGATTACAAAGTGGCTTGTATGTACTATCAATGTGCCCTTCACTAGAATCAGGACATTTTAAGTGACAACTCGAGAGAAGGTTCTCTTGGATTACAGTTGCCACGCAATCTTGCAAACCCATAATACAGTAGTCACCCTTGCTCATTTTCTATTGCTTACGTCTCTCCTCTTAACATTGTGTACCGCTACAGGTACTACATTATACTCGTATGCTGTACCAAAGTGAGACGCACTGTTCGCCGCTCGTCCACTCACCACTCTTCCCTCAGTATCCTCACTCTCAGGTGTGTTGAGATCTGCTTCATAACCTCCACTGTATTTGTAGTCTGATTTTTTTTTTTTTTTTTTTCGTTGAAGTAGTCATGGATTTCGCTTGGGCTTCGAAGTCATATGTGTACACTGTAGCCATAACAAATGGTAATGATTTTGTACTATGTGCTGCCACCACTATACTAAGTGTACTTTAACTCCTCTCACACAGTATACGTTACCTGCCGCAACCAGTATAATTTCATGATTAAATTTGTGGTTTCCGATTACCAGTTATATCTGTTAAAAGCGGCCATGCAATTCTTTTTAGCCTTACTGATGCTGCATTATGGGTAAGGGCTACGTGACCAATACTGAAAGAATTCAAAGGGCACTTATAAGATGAAAAAGGTTGAGAACCCCTGCCGTACAGGAAAATCTAACTAGGTAGCAAGCTGATGACCGTGGTGAATCACACACACACACACACACACACACACACACACACACACACACACACACATACCCATGCTATACGTGCATAAGATGAAAAAGGTTGAGAACCCCTGCGCGTAAGGGAAAATCTGGCCAGGTAACAAGCAGATGACCGTGGTGAATGACACACACACACACACACACACACACACACACACACACACACACACACACACACACGCACGCACAGGCTATACGTGCATGCTAAATGTTCATGAGTAAAAGTTAATGCTTAATCTAATAAGTGGATATTCATTCTTCATAAATACAACAAATAACATATGAATATACGCACGCACTCACAGCTTAGCTTTCTTTTTATCCTTGGGTGTTTGCATCATTTGTGTAATCTTTTCTATTTCTATATATATATATATATATATATATATATATATATATATATATATATATATATATATATATATAGAGAGAGAGAGAGAGAGAGAGAGAGAGAGAGAGAGAGAGAGAGAGAGAGAGAGAGAGAGAGAGAGAGAGAGAGAGAGAGAGAAGGTATTGTCTGAAATTCTTAAGGCATTGTATTTAGAATACTAACAGATAATAGTATAGACGGTGGGACCGCTTTGTGGACCCCAGGTTTCTCAAGCGCACGGGTACGAATCCTGGCCACGGTCCGAGGTTATGAAGGGCATCCACTCGGGGTAACGGTTCCCAATGCCAAAACCAAAGTCCTCCTGACTTCAGTCAGGAGGTACCATCCTAGCCCAAATATAATAGGGAAACCGGACTTAAAAATAATTAATTAATTGATTAATTAATTATTTTTTTAAATAGTATAGAGTCATAGACAGAGGATGTTACAAAGTATTACGTAAATTGCTGTATTCTTGCAGTATACCAACTGACATAATTATAAGTAGATAAGTTTTTGTGAGTCAGTGATCGAGACTTATGCGTTTTCTTTTTTAATCGATATCTTCAATGATGGAAGACTTAAAGGAACAACACGTCAGTGTGAAAATTTGCTTCAACGTCGTCAGAGCAGACAGATATTTGAGCTGCCATTTGGTGAGGGCGCTGTAAGCAAAACTCAGCCAATTGAGTCATAACCGCCGAAGAGCCAGTTAAGGCTCATTAGACCCACACGATGATGTGGATTATATATTTGAACTGGTCAAAACCTGGAAACACAACATCGTTCATCATTATTTGCATTAATTTCAGCGACAATGGATACTCGATAAGTAACTACGTCACACCTGGTATCGTTTAACCCCTAATGGATTATATATGAATATAGAAATCTTTATAAATCACACATACATTATGCATTATGGAACATTATTATAGGACCCTTACACTCCGTCTCGAATCGCGTTGTACAACTTAAATGTTCCGGGTCTTGCATACAATTTATGACTTGTCCTTCCTATAGGGATACAGGCTACAGAGATACAGGCTTCTCACATGTACCATAAGGATACATGACTGAGACTTTTTCTCTCGAGTGTTATTGTTCAAAGGCAAGTGATGAAAAGAGGTTTTGTAGCACCCGCATTTCACAGGACACGTCTTGCTAAATAGACCTTTTCTCGTCGCACCTCACCATTAAGGACTAATCCTGCTGACTTTTCTCTCTCTCTCTCTCTCTCTCTCTCTCTCTCTGCTTCGTCTGAAAACGACTCTAGAGCTGTTACTACTGATCGCAGTCATGATAAAGGAGATTCCTTGTCAGTGGAAGACAAAAATGTTCCTTGATTTATGATCTGTATCAGTTAAGACAGTAGTAGACAGGCACTGCCAACATTCGGTACCGTTTCATCGCGCAAATCTAGTTGCCAGATAATAAAGAACTTGCAGAACAGCACCTTCAGAACCTCCAACGATGTCTAGGTATGCGATCGGTGTTTGTAGAGATGTGGCGGCTGATGGAAGCGGATGGAAGCGAACCGTACAAAGAAAGTCCCACACACGCTTTGCGGCACAAACCATGGGAAAACGTGGTGCCTCCTGCATCACTCTCTTAATTACTTAGAATTAGACTAATGTTTTCTCATATATCCAAGATCTATTTGTCAACAATTGGCCATCTATACAGTTTCTTCGTGACTTTATAATATATATATATATATATATATATATATATATATATATATATATATATATATATATATATATATATATATATTATGTGTGTGTGTGTGTGTGTGTGAGTTGGCAGTCCGATTTCTCTGAATCTCTTTTCAATATGCCGTGCATGCGTATGCAGGGTGAGTGTTTTTCATGTGGCAAAGATGGCAGTGGGTGTGTGGCAATGGGACTGCACGCTGACTCCTGGCAGGCAGCACCGGCCTCCACAGGGCAACAGCTGTATCTCGTGACGGGCCCCCAAGATGCTCCGTGTGGTGAGTATACAACGTAACACGTATACCTCCATTCATCGACAGTCACGGTGATGTATGTGACCAAATTTACACACTTAATACACATCCCACTCTGGGAGATAATAGAATCTTGTATTAAGTCAAATCATGCACTTCATGTTACATACATCATTGTCTTTATCACTCATTTTCCCTGGCCTAAATTAGCTGCCACGTACAACTTTCCAAATGATTCCGAGAAAAATCCTTATTACAGCAAATATAACAAACGGCGTGTAGCAATGAAGTGCACAGCGTGGGATGAACTGTCCTCGAGGCATTTTTGAACTTTCTGGATGACATGTCTATATCTGTGAATGTGTGACAACATTGGCGTCTCCAAAATTAATATATTACATACCTAACAACTGTAATCTTCTCATGAAGTCATTATGCTGATTGGTTTGTCCCTTGGTGCTCTATACTGCATCACTGCGAGGACATAGCACTCACTGGTTATGCACGTAGACAAAGATAAATGGAAACAGTAATTAGCTTCGCAAGAACATAAGTTAACATGGAGCGTCTTTCAGTTCAACCAACGATTGGCTACTTTGTTAAACAAATGTAGTTTACCAAAAAAACTATCATATTGATAAATGTAGCTTATGAGTTTGATTCCCTCAGTGTATCATTATCGCGCCCTACTGGAAGTCAGCGGGAGTGAGGAAGTTGAGGGTCTCCTGCAACTCACGATCGTCATGCCAGACGGCCACACCGCTAACTTTGACTTGACTGCTGGGTAAGACATAATACTTGTAGTTGCCTTCTAATTCATAAGTCCCAAATCCCTCTAAATTTTCTAATTAAGTCATCAACATTAAACACTATGCTGAACTGTTATTAAGTTTTCACGCTTAGTCAATCCCACCTTTAGGTACAGAAACCTCGACCCAGTGGTTGTACACATGGGCTTCAGCTACTCCTTTGTTTTGTGGAACATGAGCATGTTGAAATTTAAAGCTTACAAAATAATATATTGTTATTTAAATTAAAACGGTAGGAGCACTTTTCTTCAGTGAAGAGACAAGATAGATATGGAATTTGAAGTTTCCAAAAATCTAATGTAATTATTTTCATTAAAAGAGTACTTTTCATTTGTGAAGACAAGGAGAATATTGAATTTTATTTTATTTTTTATCGTAGTTTTCTAAAAAATAAAGAAAGCGAAAATTATAAGTAGATTTTCATGCTTTTCATTACAAGTTTTTCCTTAGAACATTTGATTATTAGATACATATACCAAACAAATGTGGTTTTATATATATATATATATATATATATATATATATATATATATATATATATATATATATATATATATATATATATATTTAAAAGTGTGTGTGTGTGTGTGTGTGTGTGTGTGTGTGTGTGTGTGTGTTATTCACCACGGTCGTCTGCTGATCACCCAGCCAGCCGCCCATCCTTTTCCCTATAGATTCACAGAAAGAGCTCAGAGCTCATACTGACCGATATTCGGGTAGGAACGAGACCACAACACACTCCACACATCGGGAAAGCGAGGCCACAACCCCTTGAGTTACACCCCGTACCTATTTACTGCTAGGTGAAATTGTGAACTGAGGCTACACATTAAGAGGCTTCCCCATTTGCCTGGTCGTTTCCGGGACTCGAACCCGGATCCTCTCCGTTGTGAACTGTGCATGCTAACCACTACACAGCGGTGTGTGTGTGTGTGTGTGTGTGTATTTACCTTATAGTTGTATTGCACAGGGTTCGGACGGGGCTTATAGTGTCCTGTCTTCATATCTCCACTTATTTAATTTTTCTTTAAAGCAATGCACAGTATGTGTTGTAACAACTTCATCACTCAGTCAATGCATTCCACTTTTCCTACCTTCTATGTAGAAAAACAGTATTTTCAAATATCCTTTTCACACGCTGTCTCTTCCTGATCTTTGCATGCTCTCTTGTCCTTCCACCTTCCTCTGTCACGAGCACCAGGTCTTCCATGTCTACCTTTTCAATGCCATTTACTATTTAAAAAATGTTATTAGGTCTCCTCTTGTGTGTGTGTGTGTGTGTGTGTGTGTGTGTTTATTTTCAATAAGTTTGTTTTATTTATTTCTTCAGACATATTACTTTTACATATCACACATACATAATCCTATTTCAGAACCATTGTTCTTTTCATTATAAGTTTAGGTTTTACTGAGACAAATTTAATTCAAATTTGTTATGAATTACCCTTTGAGGCGATGGAGTTTGAATATGTAGATAATTTTGAGAACTGGAACTAGATTTTTATGCTTTTCATTACATTTTTTTTTTTCCTCCTTATTCATTTGATCCTCTGACATATACTAAACAACTCTGTGGTCATATATTAATTTTCTCTTCAGGCATTATAAATCTTTAGCCACTATTTTCAACAAGTAGCCTTTATAATTTTTATGCTTTCTTACCTAGACATTATCTTTTATCATATATATGTAATAATATTTCATAACTGAACTTCTCAGCATTATCATTTTTTTTCTTTTCAGGAAGACAAACATTATTATAATTGGTTATTAACTGTAGGAGGAAATAAAATTTGAATATGTAGATAATCTTGAGATAAGAAAAACTATATGTAGTTAAATTTTCAAGTTTTTCACTGTAAGGTTTTTTTGGGTTCTTTTTAATAATTGATTCTCTAAGATAACAAAACAATTCTGGTTACATATTTTCCTTTCAAGCATTGTAAATTTTTGGGAAATTTTTCAGAATTCTTATCCTCTCTTCATATTTTTTCTTGACATTTTTTCTTTATCACACATAATTTGATTTCTCAGCCATAATTATTTGCATTTAAAGTATTTCTTCCCAGGAAAACAAACAGAATTGAAATTAATAATTTTGGGAGGAGATGCGATTTGAACGTATCAATTTTATATTTGAAATATCCATATCGTTAATGACTACTAGAAATTTGGATTTGTCAATATATCAGTTAACGGGCGGCAAATTTATCGCCAGTTTTTAGTTATCATCGATAAGGTTATCGTTATCAATTTTTTTTAGTTATCGTGATATTCTTTTTCTGCTACCATGCCCAGCTATGGTAACAAATACATAGACTACACAAAGCTGGTGACATATTCATATGTGTAGTATGAAAATAGAAGGATGATGGTAAAACAAATAAAAACTTTTCAATCTTTTACTCATTGAGATCACGTGCATGTTTTCAGTTATAATACAGTAGTGCAAGCAAATACATGAAACAAATTGAAGTGTGTACAAAGGCCTCTTCCTTTGCACATCATTGGTTAATGCCACAAATAAGAAATTAAACATTAAGGTTTTTATTTCAATATGTATTTCCCTGTCTCTGTACAAGGATACTTATTTACATTTTAGCTTAAATCACTAATTCTCAAAATGGTCAATATTGATCCCCCCGGGGATCAGTGAATATCCAAAGGGTCAAAAGGGCATTGATGAATATCCAGGGGGTCAAAAGAAGGTCAATGAATAAAGTAACCAGGAAGGACAGTGAATATTAATTACTGCTGGGGTTGAAGGGACCATTGAAGCTTCCATCTGTAGATTTTATAATCTAGATTATGATTTGATTATGATAAACCAAGTTGTTTTTCTCTATGGAGTGGTAAATGGCTGTTTTTATTATGTATTTTTTTCTTTGGCAGCCATCATTGATGTAAAAAACTACTACTACTACTACTACTACTACTACTACTACTACTACTACTACTACTACTACTACTACTACTACTACTACTACTACTACTACTACTACTACTGCATATGGATTTTGTCATTATACTAAAATTATTTTCCTTGAATTAAAAGATAGGGGACAATAGAAATTTGGGACTTCATTCGGGGGTCAACGAGCTAAAAGGTTTGGGAACACCTGAATGATATCCACTTTGGTGATCACTATTGGCACTTGTGCAATGTGTTGTTTCAGGTTTACATCTATTTTCTTTCTTCAGATCAGTTTTTTGGTATTTTCATGGGGATGGAAGAGGACACATATGTGTGGCAAAAGATATTGACTCAGCATTGTTTTACAAGAGGCCTTTCTTAATTAATGTTCTTACCTGTCTACCTGCAGATGTTTTTCACGAAATTTTACAACTCCATTGGCATTCCTTTGAAACTCTTTTAGCTCTTTAAATCAAGATAGATGCTAAATAGGCCTAATAGCATGCTGAACAGGGCATTTAGATTTCCATACACCGAACTGCAGGAAACTGAATGATAATCATGTAGATCACTTGTCATCAGCTAATAGTAGCATTTATGTCTTCATATCAAGATGCGTACTTCTTGAATGTAATTTAATATTTCTAAATTTATAAATACTAACCACACATTTTCACATTTTTCTGGTTTTTCAGATAAAAATCTTATATTACATTAATTTTTTAAACCTTTCCTATTCTGGAATATTGTCTGTAATTTTCTTTTATAACTCTTGTACAGTATTCTGTATATTAAGTATTTTTGGTATCCTGTCTGTCTTAAGTCATCCATAATTGTCTATAATGCTAATTCTGCACCACCAAAATAATATTCTTCTAATTATGCTTATACACATACACATGTATACTTGTATGCATCTCCTCCATGAAGAAATATGTGTATATGTATACACGTACATACCTGTCTTTATATGAAACAGATGAATACCGTAATTACTTATGGCATTCATTTAAATGTACAGTACCTGTATGAGAAGAGTTTGATGTTATGTGTAGTGAGTTTCTTTCTTCTATCAGGTCTTCAAGTCAGTTTCAACCTAGGCAACCCCGCACCTTCCTACTGCAGCACTCCAGGGACTTGGGCACAGCACAGGCTGCTCATCTCTCTTGGACCTGCTCCCCTCACTACCCCTGTCACTCTGGACCTGTCCTCACCAAGATCACACTGCTGAACATTGAGCAGTTCATCCAGAGGTTAGGGTCTGCTTCTATTTTTCCACAGTTTCTGCATGAATATAATGGTGTATGAGAAGAGTGATCTTAAAACAGGAGATTGTGTAACTAGTTGATAAATATCAGAGTAGAGCATCACATTACGGGACTAACTTGGCAAATAGATAAAGAAGAACTGAAACCATCACCTCCCACTACCACAGAATCACAAATTGCTTGAAATCTGTATCCCTGAACATACAAAATCAAATACAAACTCTTCATGCTTCTTCCACTCCCACAGCATCATTTCAATTTAATTCTGGTTAGTCAAAGAGGTCTTTAATACGTTTAGGATGATGTTGTCAATTTCTGAAACAAAAATCATCCATAGTTAATCACCTGCTATTTTGTTTGTGTTCCCCTTCTGACTAGTAATGAGTTTTTGTTATCATCCTCACTATTTGATTTCTCTTAATCTTCCCTAGATTTTAATCATATAAAGTATATTTTATTATCTGACATTATTATACTTGATATTCTGGTCTTGGTGCAGGAGACGAGGTCGTCATCTGGGTCTTGGAGTGTCAGGAGTGAATTTCTGTGCCACTGAGGAGGCTCCACTTAGGGGTGGGGAGATCCAGGTGCTGTCACCCTGCCAAATAAGCCATCATCAGCCATGGCAGTCTTCCTGAAGAGGTTAGCTGCTGGTGATACCAAAGAAAAAAATTATTGTTTATGAAGTGTATGTAATAGTACATACTGTTAGTTTTACAATTCATCAATCATGACATGAAGATGAGTTAATTCATTTGGCTGTCCCTTGACTTGGGATGTAACTCAGGTAGTTCATTAAAACTGAACTTAAGCTTCCTAATCTTTACAGTATAACTTAGGAATAAGCAATACAGAGAAGTTTTGGTTGTGTGCCATATCTAAAACCTATTCACTTAAGATTCAGATATTCATGGTTTCATGTGTATTGCACCTATTCAATTACAGAATAGTCTTACAATTAAGTTTCTGACCAAGTGCATCAGCTTTCATTAAAGTCCTTCCATGATAATAATATAGATAAGATTATAATAATATAGATAAGTTTGCCTAGGAAACTTATCTATATTATCATTATTCATCTTCATCATAAATTCCCCAGATACATATTATAGTATACCAAAGAACATTTCTTCACTTGCTAGTACAATAAAATGCCATAATGAATTAAACACCAGTATTGTGCATACTGTAGATAATATTTTTCTCTTGTGCTGAGCCACTGCTAGCTGGCAGAGTGACTGGGATTCTGTGATTGGTGGTGCTCAGTTTAACAATTTAAGATAACTTTAATGCAAAACATGTGTTTATCTAAAGTATCATTACACTGGACTTATTGGCCAAAAATTATCACTCATAACAATATATGTACATATATTGCTTTCAGTTAAGATTTGTTTGTTTTCATGATACTTCAAAGGCATGACACAGAAGACTAAACACACCCATCAGTCTTTCTTGCTATATCTTTTGTATGAAAATAAATAAGTAAATAAATCTGGATAACCATGATATTCTCAGTTTCATGATTGATTAAGCAACTGTTTTCAAACACTTCAATGTCTTGTCTCAACTACTGCAGATGATATTATTGGGGTTAATTTTGAGGTGTTTGCTAATGAGTAAAACACCCATAAAAGTCTTGAGTCTGAGGTCTTTAAATGAAAGAGAAAAGTTTTATAAAAGAAAACAGGATAGCATTTCAAAATACAAAGGCTTACATCATTTACCCAAATGTATTTTCCTTCCATGGCATAAAAAGGTTAAGTCATTATGGTGAGGGAGGGAGAAATTATTTTGATGTGAAATATTGGTTAAACTAACCACTGTGTTGTCAAACATTTTGTCATAATCTCAACAGCTTTTTGATCCACTTTGGTAGAACTTTCAGTGGTTTCATTCATAATTTAAATTTCAGTATTAAGAAAAATTGCATCAAAGTGGAAAAATACCCATAATCTGATTCGTGATCTTTGTGTCTTAGAAATGGATATGCTGAGCAATGGCAATGAGATAATTTATCAAAGGAGGAACTGTTTTGAGTGACATCCACTTGTGCAGCAAGTAAGCGTCTGCTGAGTCCATTGCAGTTTTACAAATACCACTTTTCATTTCGTGTGGCTTTTTTTTTCACTTATGAAGGACATGCAGTATCTGAAATCAGAGGTGAGCATAATAGACTTCATTCAAATAATTGCAAAACATGAATGATGATAGATGATATTGTCTGTGCTACTGATTTACTTCATTACTTTTTGTATGTGTTGAGTATTGATAGTTCGCCGTTGTCACTGTTGTTGTAGCTGTTGTTTTTACATGATTGCATACATAGCAGTAGCATCTTAGTGATGCCAGCGTCATCTGGGTCACTATTAATGCTGTCTCTCCTCCCTCCCACCATCATCAATCATTAGTTGGTTCATAAATTAATTGTGTTGCCCGACTTGTAAACCATGGCAGTAAAAGATTTCACCACAGAATGCATCTGCTTTAGAATGACTTGATCTGTGTGTGTGTGTGTATTCACCTAGTATTCACCTAGTTGTAATTTTACAGGGCCTGGGTATCATACTCGTGTGGCCCCGTCTCCATATCTACACACATCCAACTTTCCTTTAAAACTATGCACACTCCTCGCTGACACCACCTCCTCACTCAAACCATTCCACACCTCCACACATCTTTGTGGGAAACTATATTTCTTCACATCCTTCAAGCATATTCCCTTGGCTATCTTTTTACTATGCGATCTTGTAGTTCTATTTAAGTTTTCCTCTCTCAACATCATTTGCTCATTATCCACTTCATCCAGTCCGTTCAACAGTTTATAAACCTGTATTAAATCTCCTCTTTCTCTTCTTTGTTCCAAGGTAAGCAAATTCATTTCTTTTAATCTCTCCTCATAGGTCATTTCTGCCAATTCCGGAACCATTTTTGTTGCCATTCTCTGCAATCTCTCCAACTTCCTTATATGCTTTTTTTATAAGGGGACCAAACCACTCCAGCATATTCCAATCTTGGTCTAATTACTGTACTAATTAATTTCTTCATCATATCTTTATCCATATAATGGAAGGCTAATCCAATATTTTTATCAAATTATACGTTTCTCCAAACATCTTATCAATATGAGCCTCAAACTGCCCATGGTCTTGTATTATCACTCCCAAATCCTTTTCCTTTTCCACCTTTTTCAACACTACTTCTTCACCCATCTTATATGACCCTCTTGGCTGTCTTCCACTCTTCCCATCTCCATCACATGACTTTTGCTCAGATTAAATTCCATTTGCCACCTCTTGCTCCACTCCCAAATCTTATCCAGATCTGCCTGTAAAATTTCACAATCTTCTTCACTCTTCACACACCTACACAACTTCGCATCATCCGCAAACAAATTAATATAACTGTTTACTCCCTCTGGCATGTCATTAATATATACAAGGAAAAGTATTGGTGCCAGCACTGAGCCTTGTGGGACTCCACTCTCCACCACCAACCAGTCCGACTTTGCATCCCTTATTACCGTTCTCATCTCCCTCCATCTCAAGTAGTTTTCCATCCACTTTAACACTTTTCCTTTCAGTCCTCCATAAATCTCTAATTTCCATAACAGTCTCATGTGAGGTACCTTGTCAAAAGCTTTCTTTAAATCCAAATATACACAGTCCATCCATCCTCTCTCTCTTGTATTTTGTCAACCACTCTTGAATAAAAGCTCAGTAGATTTGTTACACATGACCTCCCTTTCCTGAAGCCAAATTGATGATCCGATAATAACTTATGATCCTCCAGGAACCGTATCCAATATTTCTTTATCACCCTCTCACAAATCTTACCGACCACACTTGTTAGAGACACAGGTCTATAGTTAAGAGGCTCTTCCTTACTGCCTCCCTTATAAATGGGCACCACTTCAGCTCTCTTCCACTCTACTGGTACTTCCCTGTTTCTAATGAACACCTTATAATATCATATAATGGATCAATCAATTCTTCTCTACACTCCTTCAATAATTTTCCTGAAACTTCATCTGGTCCCATCGCTTTATCATCTTTAAGTTCCTCCAACATTTTATATAACTCCTTTTAGGTATCTTAATGTCATCCATGTGCACATTTCCTTGTACATTCTGAGGCTTTACAAACATTGTTTCTTCAGTAAATACTTGCTGAAACCTATTATTTAGCAATTCCGCTATATTCTTAGGGTCATCTACTATCCCTTGCTCTCCTTTTAATCTTTCAATGGACTCTCTCTTTTAAGTTTACCATTTATGAACCTGTAAAACAATTTTGGATGTTCCTTACTCTTGTCTACAATATCTTTTCAAATTTTCTTTCTTCCTCCTCCTTACCCTCACATACTCATTTCTCGCCACTCTATAATTCTCCTTATTTAGTATATTCCTGCTCTTTTCCATCTTTTCCAAGCCACATCTCTCTTTTCCTTAGCCTTAACACAAGTTGCATTAAACCAATCCTTTCTTCCTTCCTCTCTCGGTTTATACTTTGGTACAAATTTCATAACTCCTTCTTTATAATATTTCATAAAAATTTCATATTTCTTTTGCACTTCTCTGATTTGTAACATCTCCTCCCAATCTAATTTTCTGAAATAATTTTTCAAACTTTCTGTGTCCATCTTTCTATAATTCAATCTACCACTCCTGTATGTCTCGTCCTTCCTTCGCTGTGTTGTTGCTATCTGCATTTCCATAACGACATGATCACTCTTTCCCAAAGGACACTTTTTATTGTATATCTCCACATAGGTACACTTCTCTTGTTAACACCAAATCCAGTCTAGCCGGTTCATCATCTCCTCTATATCTAGTATTTTCCTTCACCCTCTGTTCCATCATATTTTCCATCATTAGATTAAGAAATCTCTCTCCCCATGCTTCCTCTCCAACACCACTTACTAGATTTTCCCAATCCACCTCCTTACAATTAAAATCTCCTACTAGTATCACCTTTCTTTTCCAGATAATACACTTTCCAAACTCTGTAAAGTATCCTTGATCATATTGTCGTATTCCCTTAATGTCCAAGAATTTGTTTTAGGAGGTACATAGGTCACCATGATTATTAATTCTTTTCCATCACTTTTTATCCTTATGCTTATCACTTCTGCGTTGTTCTTCCCATACCAAACCTTATCCAAATTTCTTTCTTTCTTCGTCATAATCATAACTCCTCCTCCACCTTTACTCTCCCTATCCTTTCTCCATATATTATATTTATTATCCAAATTTATCTTTGTTTTTTCATGCAATTTTGTCTCAGTCAAACACACTATATCAGGCTTCTCCACTATCATATAATGTGTGTGTGTGTGTGTGTGTGTGTGTGTGTGTGTGTGTGTGTGTGTGTGTGAAAAAAAAAAAAAATAATAATAATAATAATAAATAAAAAAAAATTGAAATTATTCCATTAGGTGCCACAACAGCTTAAGTCATGTGGCACTGCTAGGGTAATGGGAGAACACTTCATCTCCCACTGGGCAACTAGGTTTGGCAAGGATTTGAACTCGGGCCGCCTAGACTGGAGGCTCAAACACAAGCCGCCTTAACTAGGGGTGGGCGCTTAATGACTCCGCCGACTCCAAGCCCGAGGGCCTGGGAGTCGACTCCAACACCGGAGTCGACTCCGCGTCTTAACGACTCCAGTCACAGCAGTGTGTAAAAGTGTATACTGCTTGAGTCTTGAGGTGACGATATCACTTTTATTTTGACGAAACTGACGAGAATGTATATAACTTTGAACAAATAAACAAAACATTTCTAGTAGGGAGAGAAATTAAAAGAAAAAATGCATCTTAAGTTAAATAAGAATTGTCGCCATATGATTGGCCAAATAGTCTATGACATATGACAACGCCACCAATGAATGTGTACGGGGTATTTTCGGCAGTTGATTGGCCAGTGGTGCATGACGTACGGTGACGTTTGCAATGCGTATGAGTATTGTCAGCATTTGATTGGCCAATAATGCATGACGTTTAATGAAGTTGCCAATGCATACTGGCTATATATAAAAGAACGGCAGGGTCATACAAAAAAAAAAAAAATCAACAACATCCGGTGTTCCCTGGATGGGTGACCACCTGGGAACACTGGATGTTGTTGGCATTCCATTTATTATGTAGGCCGCTATCCAAAGGCGTAAAAGGGCCCACTCCACTCCTCCTTCTAGAGGTGGTAAATCTACACACACACACACACACACACACTCAGAGCCTTCAGATGGGGAGTGGCGATGCTTCGCACCATGCATATGCTCGAACTTAATTTGTATAAAATTTCAATATTGAATGTTTCCTTAAAGTAGAGTAACATTTCGTGTCAGAAAATATATATAACTCATCCCGGAATAATTTCAGTTTTTTTTTTTTCAAGAATTAGAAGGAAAGAGGAGTGTGTCTCGCGCAAATAATTTTCAATCACTTTATTAATAAAACTGAGACAACATATAGATTAGGCGAAAATTCCAGAAAGACCCTTTAAAATTGTTTTAAAGGCATTTTTGAGTAAAAGTTGGTAACATATCCCATAAACCTAATTCATGTATGCTGATTCTGAAAATCTAGGTTACCAGGCTCAATTTTGAGGGTAAGTGTTTCAAAATTCAAGATAAAAATAGGGTGTACAAATATGTGAAAACTCAATAAACAAAAAACACGGGAAAGTTTATTTTGATAGTTTGCCATAAAATCTTCACTAAATAACATGTTTATACGATTAGTAATACGTAACACTCATTTGTGCATACATTATAGCTGGCAAGTAGTTCCATATTCTTGATGTAGACTTCCATATTCTTGATGTAAGCAAAATATTGATGGTGTAGTCATCAATGGACAATAGCGCACTTACATAATGCAAAATCACTCATACCATGTTTCAAGCAAAGTTTGAACTATGGAATAACACTAAACATAAAAATGATGTATCTTAGATTAATTTATTAATTGTCAGGCTTATTCAAACATTCCACATCTGGAGTATTGCAGCAACATGCTCCTGTACAAGGCAACTTTGCTTTCCTGCATTTGCATCTGAGAGACCGACAACCCATTTTGCAAGCTCAGAATATTACTTCCAAACAAGCATTGGGAATTGGAGAGAGTGACATGAGCTCTGGCAGCAAGACTTCATCCTGTAGCTTCCATCCATGGCCAATAGGATCAGGCAGGCATGGTTTTAAAACATTTGCTTGTCTCCACAACTTCGCTTGGTAATGTGACCTCAGTATATGATAGTGCAGCACATTGCTTGTTGGGGGTAACGCTTCAGCAGAAACACCTTTCTGAAAGAAACTGCGCTGTCAGTCTTCATCACGTCAAACAGGCCATATATTTTGCAAACGAAACTTTCAGCTGCATCTTCCATCTCATTGGTTAATGATCCCAGACCTAGTTCACTCAGTAATTTGCAATGTTGTTCCAAAACTTTCCATTTCGTTTTTTTGCTATGACCTGCGAAGAATGAAGTTGTATCTGACCCCGTTAAAGCGTGAAAAGGAATCAGTACATCGACTATTGGTTTTGTCAGGCGTTCATAAATTGTATGAATTGGAATGAACCTTTGCTTCTTCGATGTTCCTGCTTTCATCCACACAGATGGACAATTCATGTTTGAAAAGTGCCTAAGGAGCAAAACTAGAACATCTGTATCCCGGGCCCATATAACTAATCTTACTCCCAGTGAGATCTAATAGCACTAGTTCAGGAGGTGCTGTGAACCTTCCATTAAAGCTAGTTGTGATCTCGTTGAATGTTTCCCTTTGTGTCTTACAACTCAAGGGAGTAGTCACAGCCTACCTTCTAAAGACAGCTCTCCTTCTTCACACAAAACTACATGCACTTACCACACATACACCCTTCACTCCAAATCAAAATTTAAAAGAAAAATGGGACCCAAAATAAACAACGCCTCGGAGTCCCCCTCTGGGGAAGGGACCAAAAATGTCCCCAGGTCGGACACCTCTCCTGTTGAAGACCACAAATGCCTTGACACCTCCCTCAACTTTTCTACATTAACTTCTGCAACATTCGCGGTCTTAGATCTAATTTTCAATCTGTGGAACACCACCTCTCCTCTACTAAACCTCATCTTCTTTTCCTCACCGAAACACAGCTATCTGAGGCAACTGACAGTAGCCCTTCTCTGTTCCCTCCTACTTTCTCTATTCTCATTTTCATTCCAAAGCTGGATGTTGCGTCTATGTACGCAACGACTTAACTTGCTCTCGTGCCCACGCTCTTGAGTCTTCCGAATTTTCCACCATCTGGCTACGACTTAACAGTCACTCTCAAACTAAATTCATCTGTGCTGTTTATCTCTCCCTAACTCTTCTGACTATAGTAATTTCTTCGACTACTTAACTTCTAAAGTGGAGCACATTCTGTCCCTCTACCCTTTCGCTGAGATTTCCATTCTTGGAGATTTCAATGTTCACCACCAGCTTTGGCTTTCCTCTCCCTTCACTGACCACCCTGGTGAACTAGCCTTCAACTTTGCTATCCTCCATGACCTAGAGCAACTGGTGCAACACCCTACTCGTATTCCTGACCGTCTTGGAGACACGCCCAACATTCTTGATCTCTTCCTCACCTCTAACCCTTCTGCTTATGCTGTCACCCTTTCATCTCCGTTGGGCTCCTCCGATCACAATCTCATTTCTGTATCTTGTCCTATTTTTCCAATCCCTCCGCAGGATCCCCAAAGCGAAGGTGCCTCTGGCGTTTTGCCTCTGCCAGTTGGGGGGACCTGAGGAGGTATTATGCTGATTTTCCTGGAATGATTATTGCTTCCGTGTCAGAGACCCATCTCTTTGTGCTGAACGCATAACAGAGGTGTTAGTATCTGGCATGGAGGCGTACATTCCTCATTCTTTTCTCAACCTAAACCTTCTAAACCTTGGTTTAACTCAGCCTGTTCTCGTGCTATACATGATAGAGGTTGCCCACAAAAGGTACTTGAGCCTTCCATCTCCTGAATCTCATGCACTTTATATCTCTGCCCGGAATCATGCCAAGTCTGTTCTTCAACTTGCCAAACACTCTTTCATAAATAGGAAATGTCAAAATCTTTCAAACTCAAACTCTCCTCGTGACTTCTGGCATCTAGCCAAAAACATCTCAAATAACTTCACTTCTTCATCTTTCCTCCTTTATTTCATCCTGATGGCACCACTGCCATCTCTTCTGTCTCTAAAGCTGAACTCTTTTCTCAAACCTTTGCTCACAACTCCACCTTGGACGATTCTGGGCTTGTCCTCCTCTCCTCCTCCCTCTGACTATTTCATGTCTACAATCAAAATTCTTCGTAATGATGTTTTCCATGCCCTTGCTGGCCTAAACCCTCGGAAGGCTTATGGACCTGATGGGGTCCCTCCTATTGTTCTCAAAAACTGTGCTTCTGTGCTTGCACCTTGCCTGGCCAAACTCTTCCAACTTTGTCTATCGACTTCTACCTTTCCTTCCTGCTGGAAGTTCGCCTACATTCAGCCTGTTCCTAAAAGGGTGACCGTTCTAACCCCTCAAACTACCGTCCTATAGCTTTAATCTCTTGCTTGTCTAAAGTTTTTGAATCTATCCTGAATAGGAAGATTCTCAAACATCTGTCACTTCACAATCTTCTGTCTGATCGCCAGTATGGCTTCCGTCAAGGTCGCTCTACTGGTGATCTTCTGGCTTTCCTTACTGAGTCTTGGTCATCCTCTTTTAGAGATTTCGGTGAAACTTTTGCTGTTGCGTTAGACATATCAAAAGCTTTTGATAGAGTCTGGCATAAAGCTTTGATTTCAAAACTGCCCTCCTACGGCTTCTATCCTTCTCTCTGCAACTTTATCTCAAGTTTCCTTTCCGACCGCTCTATTGCTGCTGTGGTAGACGGCTACTGTTCTTCTCCTAAACCTATTAATAGTGGTGTTCCTCAGGGTTCTGTCCTGTCACCCACTCTCTTTCTATTATTCATTAATGACCTTCTTAACCAAACTTCTTGCCCTATCCACTCCTACGCTGATGATACCACCCTACATCTTTCCACGTTCTTTCAGAGACGTCCAACCCTTCAGGAAATCAACAGATCACGCGGGACGCCACGGAACGCCTGACTTCCGATCTTTCTAAGATTTCCGATTGGGGCAGAGAAAATCTAGTAGTTTTCAATGCCTCAAAACTCAATTCCTCCATCTATCAACTCGACACAACCTTCCAGACAACTATCCCCTCTTCTTCAATGACACTCAACTGTCTCCCTCTTCCACAATGAATATCCTCGGTCTGTCCTTTGCTCATAATCTTAACTGGAAACTTCACATCTCATCTCTTGCTAAAACAGCTTCTATGAAGTTAGGTGTTCTGAGGCGTCTCCGACAGTTTTCTCGCCCTCCAACTGCTTACTCTGTATAAGGGCCTTATCCGTCCCTGTATGGAGTACTCTTCGCATGTTTGGGGGTTCCAGTCACACAGCTTTGCTTGATAGGGTGGAATCAGCTCTTCGTCTCATCAACTCCCTCCTCTGACTAACTGTCTTCACTAACTGTCTTCAGTCTCTTTCTC